>NC_087160.1:29351931-29391931 GCF_035594125.1 Scylla paramamosain
CTGAGGAGGAGTTACCTGTGACACCTCCCTAATTAAAGTCATGTCACGTATTGGTAGAAGTCTGCGTGATTCTCTCTCTCTCTCTCTCTCTCTCTCTCTCTCTCTCTCTCTCTCTCTCTCTCTCTCTCTCTCTCTCTCTCTCTCTCTCTCTCTCTCTCTCTCTCTCATAGGGGCTGCAATATCGCGACTTTAATCTGTGATTCAGTTGCCTATATTTTACTGACTGAGGTTCGAGGCTTTCATATTTGCTGCCTCACACATCTACCTCCCCTCTACTCCTTTCCTCCTGCATCCCTCTCGCCAATCACACCTACTCATCCATTTCCTTTCGCCTCTCCTCCCTTTATCTCCCTCTGTTCTTCCTTATTTAATTTCCAATCCTTTCAGATCTCCGTTTTTATTTCCATTTCCTTCATCTCTACATTCATATCTTCCTCTTCTCCGCCCTTATTTATCCTACTCCCTTTATTTCTTTTTCCGTCAGTGTCTCATTCTTTCTCTCTCTTTATTCCCATTTTCTCACCTCCCCATCATCCCATCACTTCAGCTTACACCATTTTTCGTTTCTGTTTGTTTTTCTCTTTCCTTATTTCTCTTCTTTTACCTTTCAATCCCGTCTCTCACTTTTCCCTCTCTTTTCCCCTTTGCCATTTCTTCCCCCTTCACAACACCGTTTTTTTCTTCTCTCTCCCTTGTTTCTCCCAGCCTCCCTTCACCCCTTCACCAAGCCCTGATCTCCCCATCCTGCCATCACATCCTCGTGTTCCTCCACTCTTACATTCTTCCCTGAAAATGGTTTAACGTAACAACACAGTCACCACCGCTTCAAATTTTACTAATGGATGGTCTGTGTTTCAAATAACATCAATATTTTCTTCACTCCACTCCTGAAATAACATCCACATTTTCTTTTAGTCTCTCTCTCTCTCTCTCTCTCTCTCTCTCTCTCTCTCTCTCTCTCTCTCTCTCTCTCTCTCTCTCTCTCTCTCTCTCTCTCTCTCTCTCTGCGTGAATACTAAAAAAATAGTGAAAAGTGTTCTTTGAATTCCTCAGTATATCCGAAACAATATCATGCATTTTTCACTCGCATATTTTCTTCCTTTATTTTTTACTTTGTTAAATTCTACATAAATAACAATAATGTAACGCGCCCACCCAGGGAACGATCGACACCATGACCACTAAAGCCACCCCCGCCATCACCATTACCACCATCACTACAACAACAAAAACAACCCCCTACCCCCACCCAAAAAAAATAAATAAATAAAAAAAATACAGCAACATCAACGAACAAAACTAAATACTACCACAACCACAACACCACACATCCTAATCGCCACTGCGAACCTCATCTGCACCAGACAAACAAACACAGCTACTTCCCCTGACCTTCAATACCAACACCACCAACGAACTCACCTCCCTTCCACCCACCACAACGTACACACCACACCATCACACCACACCACTAAACTCTCACTAGGCATCCTCTACCACCACTAGCAAAGCCCACCATAGCAAGGAAAACTTAAAGCAGGCCACGCACACAAACATGAGATCGTAAGGGATAAAAGCACCAGGTATCCAGCTGAGTCACCGCGTGGGCCAGCCAGTCGTCCGGCCTCCTGCATAATAGACGGGCTGGCGCGGCTCCTTGGGGAGAGCCGGGCTGGAGAGAAGCGTTTGGCTCTGGGGTTATGGCTAGGTTCATCGGGGAACATGACCCAGAGGAACATAATCGAGACTGAAAGAGGATGGATGAGTGGCGCTTGTTGCTTTCCTGTTACAGGCTTGGTGGCGCCTGATGGTGAGGTGAGAGGTGGTGTATCTAGTGTAGGAGGGAGGACTCCTTTTAGTGGTGGGCTAGGTCAGGTATCTATGAGAAGGAAGGGTGACGATGTTTGGTTACTGTGTGCCTCAAAAACTCTCTCATGTGGCTGATCGGCTGTGTGTGTGTGTGTGTGTGTGTGTGTGTGTGTGTGTGTGTGTGTGTGTGTGTGTGTGTGTGTGTGTGTGTGTGTGTGTGTGTGTGTGTGTGTCTGTGTCTGTGTGTGTGTGTGTGTGTGTGTGTGTGTGTGTGTGTGATGGAGAAAGGAGTGGTTCAACTAATATTCACAGTCAGAGGACTCTCCTAACGTTACACAAAAATATTGGGAATTTATCCTCTTCTCACTTCGTTCCCAAAACACCAAATTAAATGGAATACGTTTGAAGACATTATGATAAGTATGGGTAAGTGGTGAAAGGAACATGGGATCCCAAAACTTATTCAGTGTTCCCAGTGTTTCATTCACATCCTATTTATTGATGGAAGACGTCGGAACAACAACAACAACATAAGCCCTCAAAGGTAGTAAAATTTCTCTCAACCTTTTTCTATTCCCGTAAATTTTGAATTGGGTGATTGACAAACAACAGACGCTACAAACCATCACCCAGTATACGGGGTCACAAAACGGTGTCTCTGAATAAAGGATGTAAAATTGCAGTGGTTCACGGGGGTCAGTGTGCCAGTTACCTGCCGTGCGGGTCGACGGAGCTGCGGCGGTGCATCAACTCGTCAAGCCACGCTGATTACCGGGATGGGTTTCGTGGCCCTCAGATCAACGACCTACATTCATCCTCGCCCACTTCCTCCCACCAGGCAACACGTATTTAGACTACACAGGACACATCAAGGTATTGCTACAGAATAACGAAGACAGGAAACACACACACACACACACACACACACACACACACACACACACACACACACACACACACACACAAACACACAGGCGCGCGCGCACATGCAAACAATGATAGGAGGCATTTCCTTTCCGTAGTCCTGTACTTATGTAAAAAGAACACGCCAGAAATATTCACGACTTTTCACTATTGATTGTTTGCCTTCTGCTTTTGTTTTGCGTACAGATTACTCAGAGTCAAATGAACGCATGGATCTCATCACTAATGAAGCCCATTCATTTTCCTGACTGGAACATTGCATCCATTCCTGTGATATAAATACGGAACATTGTTTTTAACTCATCAAAAAAAAAAAAAAAAGAGAGATTAGTTACGTAACAGACACATAAGCCCTACTGGAATTCAACGGTCTTACTTTTTTTGTACTCAAAACAATATAAAGATGAGCAACTAATTAGAGCAGTTCAAAGATAAGCCGAGAAACAAACTTGTACTTGTCTTTGTGTACCAATGCTTACTTTTTCTTTAGCACCACAAAAAAATAAAAAATATATATGAACAAATAAATAAAAGCCAGTTAGCACAACCGCTAGAGAAAGCAGCAATTCTCTTTAACATAAGATTACTCAATATATGAAAAGAAGAAGGAGGGAGCTGTGGGAAGATTCCTTAACCACTCTTCCACTCTCCAGTCAACAAGAGGCTCAGCGAGCTGCATGAGTCAGCGATAATGACCAGGACCTTTACGTTTTATTTACGTTGTCGTGGAATTACAAGAGTTGATATCGGTGGTGTGGTGTAGCAAAATTCCTGAAGATCGAGTGAGTTTGTATGAAAGCGAAAAACAATGCAGGCGCAGCTTGGGGATGAGACAATTAATTTTCTCTCTCTCTCTCTCTCTCTCTCTCTCTCTCTCTCTCTCTCTCTCTCTCTCTCTCTCTCTCTCTCTCTCTCTCTCTCTCTCTCTCTCTCTGTATGTGTGTGTGTGTGTGTGTGTGTGTGTGTGTGTGTGTGTGTGTGTGTGTGTGTGTGTGTGTGTGTGTGTGTGTGTGTGTGTGTGTGTGTGTGTGTGTGTGTGTGTGTGTGTGTGTGTGTGTGTGTGTGTGTGTGTGTGTGTGTGTGTGTGTGTGATGCTAGATAGAATTTTTAAGCAAACAAGGATAATCGCTCTTAAACACACGTGGCGTATGGGCGACGCGGTGCAACACGAACCTTTAATTGAGTGTCGAAAGCAATATGATGTTTTGCAGATGAGGTGACAGGCTGAGTGAGGGGAGGACCACAGAGAGGCGCAGGTGACAAGTGAATGAACTGAACATGGAAGGGAGGAAAGTTGCGTGTGTTTTAACATGTATGATGCTAGAAAAATATTTTAAAAAAATATATAAAAGAGATGAAAATATAAATGAAACTATAAGCGAAGATCTAGACAGAGAGGAAAAAAATAATATACAGAAAAAAGATTTAGAGCCGCAGGTGTTAAAAGAAAACCGATACCTGAAACAAGCTTGGGAAAAAAAAAAAAAAGGAAAATAGAACACATCAAATAATGAAGTTGATGAGAAGACTCCATATTAAAAACTGCAAAGAAAATACTTACGAGAAACGAATCTTTTAAAAAGAATTACACGTGAAAAATATACTTAAAAAATAAAACAAAGCGAAACGAAATGAGTCACAGTACAAAATTTCATAAAACTATAAAAAAAAAAAGCCATGTCGGGATAAGATTTTAAACAACAACAACAAAAAAAAAAAAAATCTGGATTAAAAAAAGTCGCAGCGAATAAAGATTTCACTAGGTAGTACAGCAAAATTGAGGTACGTGTCACCGAGTTAATGAATGACTCCACCTGCTTACATTTACATCAGGTGAAATTAAATGAACTGCAAAAAAGTTATTTAACACAGAATTGCTCGGATCGCAGGGCGCGAGGCGAGGTGCGCAGGGCATTTTTACATAGCAGATGGGGAACGGTAGCTTTGATGTGCGGCTGAAAAATGTCAATGTATAGGATGCATACAAATTGTATGGTTACGAGACAGAGAGAGAGAGAGAGAGAGAGAGAGAGAGAGAGAGAGAGAGAGAGAGAGAGAGAGAGAGAGAGAGAGAGAGAGAGAGAGAGAGAGAGAGAGAGAGAGAGAGAGAGAGAGAGAGAGAGAGAGAGAGAGAGAGAGAGAGAGAGAGAGAGAGAGAGAGAGAGAGAGAGAGAGAGAGCAATAACACCAGGTAGGGAAATCTGTTGATGATACAAGAGAATAATTTAAACCTGTGACGCACGCGGATGAAAGGAAAATGAAAACAAGCGACCAAAAGGACACTGAAATAAAACCCAAAAAGAAAAAATGCCAAAACGTGGAAAAAAAAAATATGAAAACAAAATCTGCCAGATCAAACGAAACCACATAACTTTAAAGAAAAAGCCGAACAAAATATACTTCGAGAAAAAAGTAAATAAATATAAAAGAAGTGAACAATATGAGTGGAATCATTTTTAACTTTAGCTTTCAGTCCGAGAACCACAGGAAGGCAGTCACCAAGCCAAGACAGGAGACGAGGTGGCTTGCTTCACTTTAACATGGATTTCCGGTCTTCTTTCATTATGACACATGATTACCATTATCACTGACAATAACGTGTGGATTCCGATCTCACCGTTCTACACTTTTCTTTCTGTATATTTCTGCCTCAGATATAGGATAAAAAACAATAATTCAACTTTCCAAACTAACTACAAGAAAATTTTTTTTAACTAGGTCAGCATATATATATATATATATATATATATATATATATATATATATATATATATATATATATATATATATATATATATATATATATATATATATATATATATATATATATATATATATATATATATATATATATATATAATACGTATTGCTCTTTGATGTTGTTGAAAAATTATTATTCTTAATATTATGACTAATATTATTATTTTATTATAATTATCGTTATCGTTATTATTATTAGAACAACAACAACAACAACAACAAAAACAACATATATATATATATATATATATATATATATATATATATATATATATATATATATATATATATATATATATATATATATATATATATATATATATATATATATATATATATATATATATATATATATATATATATATATATATATATATATATATATATATATATATATATATATATATATACTAGAACATGTACACACGAACAAACACAGTGACCATCCTCCGAACATACACAGAAGAAAGACGGGAGAAGTTCAGCAACTTGGATGGAGCGATCAACATGAAGTAACCCTGATTGCTAAAGTCTTCGGTGCCACCCAGCACGTGTTCACTTTGTAGCGCTCGGCACCCGACGCGGCTCCTTGTGTCACGGAGGCGATGTTTCTACTTAATGAAACTGACAAAATCCTCAATCCGTATTATTATTGGACTAAGAATATCTGAGGACAGAAAAGACTATGAAAAGTGAGAAAATAAGATTGCAGTAGAAAATGACACTCTACGAGTAAGTGTAGACAAGATTCTCATTGTGGCATGACAACACACACACACACACACACACACACACACACACACACACACACACACACACACACACACACACACACACACACACACACACACACACACACACACTCACTCACTCACTCACTCACTCACTCACTCACTCACTCACTCACTCACTCACTCACTCACTCACTCACTCACTCACTCTCTCTCTCTCTCTCTCTCTCTCTCTCTCTCTCTCTCTCTCTCTCTCTCTCTCTCTCTCTCTCTCTCTCTCTCTCTCTCTCTCTCTCTCTCTCTCTCTCTCTCTCTCTCTCTCTCTCTCAGGGCAAAGTGTCTACCTTCGTAAAGGTAAAATAACAATTGAAGACTAAAATATCACAGCTACTCTTCAAACCGCGCCTCTTTGTCACCCTTCCTTCCTCTTCAGTCTTTCACTCTCTCTCTCTCTGTCGCTTACCCTCCCTCCATGCCCCCAGGGAGATAGACAAGGCGAAAGTCAGAGGCGGAAAAGACGGTGGGTGGCCGCGGGCTGTTCCCTGATGAGACTATCCGAGCCCACAAAAACCAGCAAGGAATGAGGCTCGTTGAAGCGATGCAATGACGAGCCTCGGTGGGAATTTATCATACGACGGAGATGAGAGAGAGAGAGAGAGAGAGAGAGAGAGAGAGAGAGAGAGAGAGAGAGAGAGAGAGAGAGAGAGAGAGAGAGAGAGAGAGAGAGAGAGAGAGAGAGAGAGAGAGAGAGAGAGCATTCTCAGGGACAGGTTCACTGATTTTACCGTACTTCAGCATTTGTTCTTTTCTTAAAAAAAATAATAAAATGTCACAGGCTTAAAAAGAGCGAAATGTGCTGAAAGAGGAGCACGACTTTGGCAAAATTCTGCTTCCCTCACCCACATCAGGTCCAGAATCACCAGAAAACGAACCTGAATCTTCGTATCATTTCACCAGATATTGTATGAAAAGATATCTTAGACGAAATGAAGCAAATTGTGTACCAAATGCCCAAGAGAAGTATTAAAAATTGTCATGTCCGCATATTTTACGAACTATCTTGTTACTCGGCACTGGTAGACATTTTTACTTGAAAGAAAAACTGAAGTGACGATTGCAAAGATTAATAACAGAAGTAAAGAAACGGTGGAATCCTGGGACAGTGGACTAAAAAAGGAAAAAATCACGAAGGAATTTATAAGTAACGCAGCCCATTAGAAAGATAACTAGTGGAAGGAAAGAAACAGAGATTGGACAGGGAACTAAAAGGGGAAAGAATCACGAAGCTATTTTGATAGAACCATCAAAATGTCACGAAAGGATTGGAAGACAAGCAACACTGCTGTAGAGTAAGAGCGATTAAAAATAGCGCGTTAAAGGAGAGAAACACATGATATGGAAAGCCTTACCTTCCTCTATTCCTGACACGTATGTGAGTGGAGCTCTCGTCTCTTCGTATTCCAGGGTTGTAGTGCACCTGGCGGACAAAAGAAAGGTTTCATCCTCATCTTATTGCTATTATGATGGTGGTGGTGGTGGTGGTGGTGGTGATGGTGGTGATAATGAGATAATGATGGTGGTGGTGGTGGTGGTGGTGGTAGTGGTGGTGGTGGTGGTGGTGGTGGTGGTGGTGGTGGTGGTGGTGGTGGTGGTGGTGGTGGTGGTGGTGATGATAATGATGATGATGATTTCACTAAGAACAAAGGCATATTTTATATTTCAGTGCTAAAATTAGTACAATACAGTATGTCACGGTAACAAGTAATTTCCTAATGATAAGGCAAAAATAGTGCAGTTCGAATTAATGTAATTATACCGCGTGTAACTATAAAAAAGATGGATAAAAAAATTTTATACACCGTTTTATAACTGTCCAATTATCTTTGCAAGTAAATTAATTGTTCTTTTTGTTGCTCCCTGACTTATTTATTCTTAATCCAGAAGACATTAATGGCAATATTTTTTTTCTCTTTCTTTTCATTTCCCTCCCTTTTTCGCAGCGATAGAAGCATAACAGCATCAGCAGTGTAAATCATTCCAAGAAATGAGAAGTCCGATGGGAGAATGTGCTGTGTGATGTGCCGGTGCGTGGCTTCCAAGCCCTCACGGATCTGTTCGTGTTATAATATTACTTTCATCACGCGCGAGTGTGGTGAACATAACTCTCCAGCTTGTTAGATTTTGAATCATGACCGAAGCAGGACATTACATTATGTATTTCCATCAATAATACATGCACTAACGCACGTAGATACAAGGACGATCTTACATATTTTGTTTTCTTTATTTTTTGACTGCTGCATGAAAAAAAATGTTATGGTAAATTGAATTTTGTGAATGATCCTCATAGTATAAGTAAATAACATCATAAAAATAGAAATGAAACAATAAAAATTAAATGAAATAATAATAATAATAATAATAATAATAATAATAATAATAATAATAATAATAATAATAATAATAATAATAATAACATTCAGGTAATAGGTGTTTTAGGCAACTTAAAGGACCTTCCACCAGTGGCTGGGGGTTTATAATTTTTAAATGCCACCACCGTGATGGTTGCGGCGAGTGACATGTTGCTATAAATGGCTCTGTGTTTTCAATATGTGAAGATTTATCTGCATTTTGATCACACTGTCGTGTTCACGAGAGTTTTTCCTACTAAATGTAATATATATTTCAGCATTCAATGATTAACTGTTAAAAATAGCGAGCACAATTAAAACATGTTATAAACATTTTTTTTTTACATCTTCACAGTTCAACTCGTCGTAATACCATTTTCTTTTTTGTTTTGTCAAGTTTTTACAATACATCTTGATCCTGCAGTCACTGCTGAGGCTGATGGTGTCAACCAAAACTGGCTATCCCGTATATGAAGTGAGTTTTGGCACATAATTCGCGCATTTTGCGCGCTCGAGCTCCAGCTGTAGTGATGAGTGATAGTTGCGCGAGTTGCGATGCAAAACGGAGGGTCTGACGAAGAAATGTCATAAAATAAGAAAGATGCGCCGTCAAATGTTACTTTCTTGGAGGTGCCTGCGAGACTGAAATCGCAATTTTTATATGCGATAGACACCAAAAGATGCTCCTGGACAAATCATCGTTGTACCCTCCAGAGGCCAGGCGGAGCGGCCCCTGGAGGGAGATGTGCGGTAACAAAATTATAAACCCCCAGTGGGAATAATAATAATAATAATAATAATAATAATAATAATAATAATAATATTATTATTATTATTATTATTATTATTATTATTATTATTATTATTATTATTATTATCATTATTATTATTATTATTATTATTATTATTATTATTATCATTATTATTATTATTATTAATATTAATCATTAATATTATTATTTATGGGATTATATCAAATAACATTACTACTACTACTACTACTACTATATAGTTGAAATCATTACTGTCATCATCATTAATATTCTGAAAGCTTTTACGTAATCATCAGCAACATTTTTCATGACTCACATCCTTTTAGCACATCCAGGATGAGCCACGGGGCGGGACAGGTTCTCCTTGACAATGACCATTAAAGCCGCTAAAACCACAGCGCAAGGGGCGACATGTGGCGAGCCTCATTTACCAACCTCCCAGCGAGTGTTAATAGCCAGCCAGCTCTTAAGTTTTAGCCCAACGCCTCGAGTATGACTGCTTTCACGCCTCCCTCACTGGTAACGGGGCTTAAAAGGATAATACGACATTCTAAAGAGAAGAAAGGACTGACATTTGAACAAGGAAATGTTAAAAAAATACTAGTATGCATACATTCAAGTTACACTTTATCACTGCAATCATCTCTCTCTCCTTGGCCTTTGAGCCTGCAGTGCATAATGGCCGCCTTGTTCAACAATATATGGCCAGCGGTGTCTGTAATTCATGGCAGTTTAACTCCCCCACTTACCAAGTTATCAAAGGAATTGTGTGGATCAAGAGCCGGCAATGTAGGCCGCGTGGTGTGTCTACAGGCTTGCTCTCACCGTCCACTGCACCGCAAAGGGACTGGATGACGTGATGGAGGGAAATGTTATTCCACGTGAAAATAAATGAAGTTATACATGCTTTGCCGGACCTGAACGTATCGACCACTGCTGGCAGGCCCTGAGGGAGCCTTTGCCGACACCGTGAGAAGCAGCGAGGACCAACACGCGTCTGGTCCTAACACGTTCAGGCTGAAAGGCAGTGTGGTGGTCAGCGTTGCCCTTTCAGTGCAAAGCAATCAATGACATTCATCTTATATCACGAAATTAAACAAAAAAATAAATAAATAAAATAAAATGAATAAATAAATAAATAAATAAATAAATAAATAAATATAAATCAAAATATAAATAAATAAATAAATAAATAAATAGAATTTTACACATACTCCAAAAAAGAAAACGTGGTAGGGATGATGATGGCACGGTGTTTAGTCAAGTTGCCATCGGCAGATATACTTAGGAAGACCCATAAATGTTAACTACACTTCTCTTCAAGGCAGTGTATTTCATGTAAATAGAAAAGCCACATGGTTTGAAGGCGATGGCGAGAGGTAAAGACATCGGTGGTGACAGCAGTCAAGTAATGCGAACAGCACGGGCCAGGCAGGGAAAGAAGTGGTCACATTCCACGGGAACACACGTCCACAATGACACCTGCAACTCAGCTAACCGCGGCGGGACGCAACTCGCGGCTTCGCTGATTACCGACCTCGTCCACATGCGGCGGAAAATTCTCTTATTTCTCCGGCGTTGTTCGGCGAGTCCCCGGCATAGTGTGGCGGCGGGGAAGCGCAGGCAGACACGCACACGTAAACACGGTCTCAAATTCTTGCTAGGAATAAACTGTGGGCATCATACATATTCACTATCTTAAATGACCTTGCTGCTCCTCCCCCATAACTCTATGAAGGCAAGCACTGAAACACCCTCGACAGATGAATAAAGGAAGGAATGTTTCGTAATCCTGTTTTGTTCATAACACACACTCACACTCACTCACACTCTCACACACACACACACACACACACACACACACACACACACACTTTTTCGCCACTCAGTCTTATTTTCAAAAAAAATATGTTCACATTTTACACTATTTGTGTGTGTGTGTGTGTGTGTGTGTGTGTGTGGGGGGGGGGTGTTTGTGTGTGTGTGCATCACACCACCAACCTCTCTTTCTCCCACATGCCCCCTACCTTCTCTCTCTCTCTCTCTCTCTCTCTCTCTCTCTCTCTCTCTCTCTCTCTCTCTCTCTCTCTCTCTCTCTCTCTCTCTCTCTCATACACAATCACACTCAACATTTCTTTCCAATACTACATTTTTTCTCGTGTTTGTTTTCCTATCTTTTTCAAGAATTCAGATTTTGTAAAACTCGTGCCTCCCCCTTCCACTTTCTCTCTCTCTCTCTCTCTCTCTCTCTCTCTCTCTCTCTCTCTCTCTCTCTCTCTCTCTCTCTCTCTCTCTCTCTCTCTCTCTCTCTCTCTCTCTCTCTCTCTCTCTCTCTCTCTCTCTCTCTCTCTCTCTCTCTCTCTCTCTCTGTGTGTGTGTGTGTGTGTGTGTGTGTGTGTGTGTGTGTGTGTGTGTGTGTGTGTTGTTTTTCCCTTCCTCCGTGCAAATCAGTTATACATAAATATATGTATGTGTATGTAAACTATTTATTGGGTCACTGACAGCCTCTGTGTAGTTGTAAATATAACTATGTCAAGCCATTAATAATTGTTAGCCTGTCAATTAAGGTGTGCATGCTGCTGCAGATTAGACTAATAATAAAAACAGGAACAGAGGCAACAGCATCAGCAGCAACACCAACAACATGAAGAACAACAGGAGCAATAAATGCAACAAGACTAGGATTTATATTCACAGATTTGCTCACCAGCCCCCAACACACACACACACACACACACACACACACACACACACACACACACACACACACACACACACACACACAAGGTTTACTAGCCTTTGGGGAGGTGAGGCATCCATTCTAAGGTTCTGTGTCCTGCCAGGGAAAAAAGTAAAGGACTTAGGATTCGGGGCATACTCAAAGCAATACTCGGGACTACTTTTACTACTACTACTACTACTACTACTACTACTACTACTACTACTACTACTACTACTACTACTACTATTACTATTACTACTGCTACTGATGCTGCTGCTGCTGCTGCTGTTACTACTACTACTACTACTACTACTACTACTACTACTACTACTACTACTACTATTACTACTACTACTACTACTGCTACTACTATTATAAATACGGTGACGTAAATGTTTCTATAGTATTTTCGTCAAGGAAAACTTTATTTATTTTTTTCGTGCTGAATAAATAACTTTTTTCTTCAACAAAAAATTTTAACTTCCTTTTCTAGGATATATTCAACATTATAATTCTATAAGAGGTAAATAATCCTTGATGGATCAATGGCCGCGTCTAGATGACCCGCAGGGGAATGTTTTTTTTTCTTGCATTAAATTAACAAAACTAAACTAAATTTCAACAACTACTGAATAAAAAGAGAATGAATAACCATGAATAGGAGCTATAAATACTGAAAAAAATAGTATATGTCTAGGTAACCAATGAATAAAAAGCAAATCGGCAAACTTCGATTAAAAAAAAAATATGCGTTGAAAATATGAGTGTACTGTAATAAAACTACATACGAGTATAACTACAGAATAAAAGTTACTACACTGGACAAACTTCAATAAAAAAATCAATACTCCATTCCATAACAATAAATCGTACAGGAATTCCTCCACATTTGCGTCCCAAACCATCCAAAACGCAGCGGAGAGCAGTGACCTCAATCCCCTCACCTGGCTGCGCGCTACCGAGTCTCCCTCACACCTCTGACTCGCTAAAGACGGCGGCGCGTGGACTGACTCGACCACACCTTCACCACGGAGGCGCACCAGGGTGCCATAAAGCTGTCCACAACGCCTCCCGGGAGCTGTGCAGTGCCCCGTCTCCCACGCCCAACTCAGGACGTGGGCGTAAAGGAGAGGTGGGGCTAAGTTCCCTTCGCCCCGCAGAGACTCGGCCATCTGCGCACCAGCTCCAGTGTTCAAGGAAGAAGAATCTTTTGCCGCAGAAAAGCTTAGTGTGTAGAAAAAAAGGAAGGAGAAATGGAGAGAGAAAGAAGAGACTAAGGCAGAGGAAAATGTGAAAGACAAAGGAAGGAATGGAAAAGGAAGGAATGGAAGTAGAGAAGGTTTTAAATTGAAAGGAACTAAAAGAGGAAGGTACGAGTAAAGCAGGAGGTAGGGAAGGCAGCGAATGAGGAAAGACGAAAAGAGGAGGCCAAGCATGAAATTATTATGGGAAAGAGAGAATAATGTCTGAAAAAATTATGAAACATTGTGAAATTATCAGAAATGTCAAGTATTTTAAAAACCTAATGTTAAGACAAAAGTATAGACGAAGTGAATTGTAAATAACAGACAAGAAAAAATTGAAGTGTGGTTTGTTTCAACTAAAGTCTGAAGTGAGACAGAACAGTCTCGCTGCGTCACAAAACAACGCCTCTTTCCTTGTCTCGTGTTTCACCTCTGGATAGGACGCGGCCTCCACTGCAACCTATCCTAATATTTAACTGACCCGGGGGCTCGTGGAAGGCTCATTTTACATTCTTTTCTCTCTTTGTCAAAGGAAGGTAGTCGAGTGCTACGAACCACAATTTAAAGCAAAGAAAGACCGCTTACTAAGAACGAAACAATTGAGTTCCAAAAGAGTATGGTCAGTTTAATTTAATTCACCTCGGGCTGTTTCCTCGCCTTAAATCCCCTTCCACACATCTCATGCCTCACTCACTCACTTGACTCACTTCTTTCTCCTTTCATCCTTCCTTCCCCTTCCACTTCCTGTTCTCCTTTTCCCATTACTTTTTTCTTTCCACGCCGTGTCCTGTTTGCATGGCGCGGGGCAGGCTCTCTTGGTCCCATTTCCATTCTCACTTCCGCTTTTCACCAGCCAGTAAGACACAAGTGTGAATGTTTCGTGTGTGTGTGTGAGCGTGTGTGTGAAGCTATCCTCTCTCTCTCTCTCTCTCTCTCTCTCTCTCTCTCTCTCTCTCTCTCTCTCTCTCTCTCTCTCTCTCTCTCTCTCTCTCTCTCTCTCTCTCGCCTGTCACCCTTACTATTCTCCTCTCCCCCCCAGTAGCAGCAGCAGCAGCAGCACGCGTAATAAAACAGATAAGAGGTCTCGAGGCTAAAGAGAAAAAAGTAAAAATCAATCTTACTTCTTTCCTGCCGGCAGCGCCAACACCCGCTAACCTCCGATGCTTCCCGAGAGGGGACTGATAAGGTCTTCAGAGGCTCAAGTTTATCTTCTTCGATTCCCAATATAGGCGGCAGGACAGCTTCCCATTCTCCCTTCCCTACTTCTCATTCTGCATCTGTTCCTCTTCTTTTCTTTCTTTATTTCTCATTCTGGCACTGAGTCCTATGTTTGTCTTTTTTTCCTTATTCTAAATCAATTACCTGATCTATGTTCTATTCTTATACTGTATTCACGTCTCTATTCCACCATTCCAACCTTCAACTTGCCCCCTAGGATTTCTATTTACCTTATTTCTACACACAAACGTACACATTGCGAAAAAAAAAAATCTTCCTGTCTCTCCTCTTCAAACTGTTACAGCTACTTACTTCATAATGTTTCTTTGCCTTACTTTCGTCTCTTTACCTCCCTCCCTCCTTTCTCCGTCCCTCAAAGCCAGCCCACCGCCGCCCCGCTCCCACGACACTCACTCGCCAGAAACCCCACCGCCCCACCGCCGCTCGACTTGCTTCACTTCACCCGCTTTGCCCATTACTCGCAGCGGGAATGATGAAGACGACACGACGCCGATGAAGACGCCAAACAGCACGACGCACAAGACACATAATAGGGGTCGGGAAGAGGAACACGAAAGAGGAGGAGGAGGAGGAGGAGGAGGAAGGACTACTTTGCCTGCATACTTTGTCGCGTGAATGTGTTTGCGCCTATAAAACAAATCTCTCTCTCTCTCTCTCTCTCTCTCTCTCTCTCTCTCTCTCTCTCTCTCTCTCTCTCTCTCTCTCTCTCTCTCTCTCCAAGGCATATTTAGTGAAGCCGAGGATTTACATGGAAAATGAGGGTCGAGGAATGTCTGGAAGGATCTTTTAGCGGTGAGAAGGGATTGCAGCAGCAAAGAGAGAGAGAGAGAGAGAGAGAGAGAGAGAGAGAGAGAGAGAGAGAGAGAGAGAGAGAGAGAGAGAGAGAAGGGGAGAGGAGGGAGAAAGGGTAAACGAGGGTTCGGTAATGTACCAGAACACATTAGCATTTTCACCACCTTCCCCCCTACTCTCTCTCTCTCTCTCTCTCTCTCTCTCTCTCTCTCTCTCTCTCTCTCTCTCTCTCTCTCTCTCTCTCTCCTCATATTTGCAATCCAATCTACCTCTTCTCCCCACACCACATCCTCAACACCCCTACACAAACATAAACACACACATTACTGCCAGCCTTGACACATTTAAACAGCGGTAAACGGCTCATTCTTATCTTAAACGCACCGCCCCTTATCTTCACCCTTACCTGCGCACCAGCATTTAGCCCAGTGATCTCGCGATTATCTCCACGCCGCACATTCCTCAAGCAAAACTACTTCTCTTTGTCCCGTGAGATTAAGCAAAGGTGCATGAAGGAGAGCAAAGGAGAGGAAAGGAGAGGAAGGGAGTTTCAAGCAGGAACGGTTACAGGAAAGGTGTGGGCAGAGAGAGAGAGAGAGAGAGAGAGAGAGAGAGAGAGAGAGAGAGAGAGAGAGAGAGAGAGAGAGAGAGAGTTATAATGCAAGCAACGCAAAACCAAAGTAAACAAACTTCACTTAACCCGGATGCCGGAACCATAAACTTCCGTCGACGTTTAAGAGACAAGGCGTTCCCCGAGAGAGAGAGAGAGAGAGAGAGAGAGAGAGAGAGAGAGAGAGAGAGAGAGAGAGAGAGAGAGAGAGGAGGGAGTTTCATCTTTAATACTGTGCAAATATGAAACGGGACAACAAGGTAGGAAGCGGCAATGTTGACTTAAAAAAGGGACATAAAATAAAGAAGCTGATATAATGTAGGGAAAAGGGAGAGAAGAAAAGGAAGGAAGCGATGCAAACCAAGGATGGAGAGAGAGTAAGAGAGAAAGGGAGGAGAAGGAGGAGGAGGAAGAACACGCCTCTCACCGCCTTTACTCAACTTAACCCATAAAGTCCACTTCACCACACCCCAAAAGGACTCTAACTTGATTCCCTCCACAATGAGCTATTTTTCAGGCCTTAGCCGAGACAACACCACCCACCATAAAGATGTATGCCGCCCCACCCTGCTTGCCCGGTTGCTAGACCTGCTCGTGGATTATACTTAACTCTGACCGAATTTTTGGTTTAGCTGCGTTAGATAATGTAAGTGGTTTTGTCTTGCACTGTTTTAGGTCAGGTTTGTAGGATAATATTCCAGAATGCGATTGTTTTTTGGCGAAGGGGTTCAGAATATGCTGGTTTGGGATTAAGGTGGACTGGAATAAGTATCGGTGTGTTTTTGTTCGTATCCTGGACTGGAAAGAAGTAAGCTGAGTCTGGATGAGCTGGTGTGGAAATGGTCTCGGAATTGGTATAGTTTTGTACTGGAATGAAAAGAAAAAAACGAAAAATAAGTTAAGTAGGCCTGAAATGTGTTCCGAAATGCACTTGATTGTACATTGGATTGGATTAGATCAGACTATGATGAGATGAGCCGGTTTTAAAAGATTTTAGGATGGATTTGGTTATATAATGAACTGGACTGAAACTGAGCTGGAGTGAACTGATCTGAAATAGAGTGAGAAATCCACAGCTGAACGAACGATAATGCGCTGCCTCTCTCTCTCTCTCTCTCTCTCTCTCTCTCTCTCTCTCTCTCTCTCTCTCTCTCTCTCTCTCTCTCTCTCTCTCTCTCTCTCTCTCTCTCTCTCTCTCTCTCTCTCTCTCTCTCTCTCTCTCTCTCTCTCTCTCTCTCTCTCTCTCTCTCTCTCTCTCTCTCTCTCTCTCTCTCTCTCTCTCTCTCTCTCTCTCTCTCTCTCTCTCTCTCTCTCTCTCTCTCTCTCTCTCTCTCTCTCTCTCTCTCTCTCTCTCTCTCTCTCTCTCTCTCTCTCTCAATAACCAGAAATATCCCTCCTATATATATTTTTAAGTTTGTGTTTATTTCTTCCTTAGACCATTCAGATACACGCCTCGGCATTTCCCGGCTGGCTGGTGATCCTATCTACAAATGAATGCCGAGGACGGCTATACTGAAGGAAAGACGCTGAGAAAACCTCGGCTATTTACGTACACTGTCAAGTGAATAGAGCGGTCCAGAAATGGAACGACGCAGATAACGAACGATGAGACGAGGGTGAGGCAGGGAGACAGATAGGGTGAGAAGGGAAAGGTGAGGCGAGGAGGGGCAGGAGGAGAGAAGCTGGAAGGGAGAATAGCACTTAGAGGAGGCAGGGTAGCAGACAGACAAGAAGTAAGGCAGGATTAGGTAAAGGTGGGGGTGAAAAGAGTGAGGAGGATGAGATAGGGTGGTATAGGTGAGACAGGGTAGTAAGATAGCACGGCTGAACCAGGACTAGGCTGGATTGAAAGGTGAGATGAAAAGAGGACGGTCAGTTAGGTAATAGAAGTGAGGCAGGATTGCAGGGGAGGCAGAGTGGCAGATAAGGCGAGGAAGAAGAGATAAGGTCGGTGAGCCAAGGAAATGCAGGTTTTCCCAAATGTGGAGCATCGAATCAATGTGAATCAGAGGAAGCTTCAAAAACAGATTCAACACACCCCAAGAACCGTTCGTCCTCTTCTTGCCAAACATTTCCAGGCGCCCAAAGGTGAATCAGGTAAGTGTTTCCGGATGATTAAAGATTTTTTTTTGTGTAGATGAACCGATACATTAGTCATCCGACCTTAATGCATCACGGTAAAGTATTGCAATCGGTGCTGAATAAATGCCCGGCGAGGGAATTAATGGCGCGCAGAGTTAAAGCCGGTTCAAGACATTAAGAAGGCTGTAAACGACTTAGCTTTCAAACGCAAACACGCCTTTAAGTTTATACCCAAGTTATAAACAAGATCACTTGTAAAATGGTTCCGCGAGAGATGTTTTTTTTTTGTCATCTACCAGAATGCCAGTTTCGTATATTCATCGTCGCCTCAGAAACACAAACATCTTTAAAATTTCTGCCCGACTTAAAAGATCTCATGTCCAAACTTGCAAAACATAAAATAGAGTAAAATAGTTCCATATACTTTTTTTTTTAAATCAAACAACATTACTGGTTCGTGTATTCATTCCAGACATACAAACAAACATGCTTTCAAGTTTCTGCCCAGTTTACCTGATCACGTATCCAAATTGTGCCATAATATTTTTCTTTACCTAACAATCTCCAGCTGGTTTATGCATCACAAGCTTATGTAACGATCCCTCCCATCCCTCCCTCTGTCCCTCTGTCAGGTGTTCCCTCTCCCGCAGGTACTCAAGACCCTCCAGCGGCACCCTCAAGCACAGCCCCTAGCTACGGTCCTCCTGAAAGACAGCCAAACCGAAGCAAATACAATCAAAGTTTTCCCGTTCAATGTGGAAGAAGCGAAAAGGTAAATCTGCTCTCTCTCTCTCTCTCTCTCTCTCTCTCTCTCTCTCTCTCTCTCTCTCTCTCTCTCTGCTCATGCCTTCGATCCCATGCTGGCCTATTTTCGTACATAAGTGAACAACCACCATCACCACCACCACCACCTGGTACCCTACTCCTGCCTCTGCTCAGGCCTGCGGAGCTTACTGGGTAATCTTCCTTCGGCCTCATACTGAAACCGAGAGAGAGAGAGAGAGAGAGAGAGAGAGAGAGAGAGAGAGAGAGAGAGAGAGAGAGAGAGAGAGAGAGAGAGAGAGAGAGAGAGAGAGAGAGAGAGAGAGAGAGAGAGAGAGAGAGAGAGAGAGGCTGTATGTGTGTGTGTGTGTGTGTGTGTGTGTGTGTGTGTGTGTGTGTGTGTGTGTGTGTGTGTGTGTGTGTGTGTGTGTGTGTGTGTGTGTGTGTGTGTGTGTGTGTGTGTGTGTGTGTGTGCCCTAAAACTTGGTAGCCACGGAGTGTCTAGCAGATACACATGCTGGGGGGATGAAATGAGAGAGCAGGAGCGAGAGAAAGGGCAGCTTGGGAAGACTACATCAAACTGTCAAAAACAGTGAATTTACATTACCCCAGCTACCTATCTATCCCTTGCCTACGTATGTAAAGCGCTTGATGAGTAAGTTGACGTGCAGCAGCAGTAGTAGTATAGTAGTAGTAGTAGTAGTAGTAGTAGTAGTAGTAGTAGTAGTAGTAGTAGTAGTAGTAGTAGTAGTTGTTGTTGTTGTTGTTGTTGTTGTTGTTGTTGTTGTTGTTGTTGTTGTTGTTGTTGTTGTTGTTGTTGTTGTTGTTGTTGTTGTTGTTGTTGTTGATGTTGTTGTTGTTGTTGCTACTGTTGTTGTTGCTGTTGTTGTTGTTGTTGTAATGGTGGTAGTAATGTTGGTGGTGGTGGTGTTAGTAACAGATACCGGTTTATCTATCTTTCACAGCACATGTCACTTGTAATGTGGAAAGAGAGTAGAAGAAAGAGAGGGATAAGGAAAGAAAGTGGGCATGGAAAGGAGAGATAAGACGACGAAGGGTTTTACGAAAGAATAGGAAGTGTAGAGAGAGAGAGAGAGAGAGAGGGTAAAGAAGTTCCACCAAGGGAGTGACGCAGTCATAAATATGCCGGCCACTTCCTGCGACTATGAATGTGTAGGTGAAGGAACTTTGCATTCATATCCTGGCATCACTGGAGTTTCCTTCTTGCATCCTCTTCCTCTTCCTCCTTTTTCCATCTCCTATTCCTTCTTCTCCTCCTCCTTCTCTACTTCTTTCAAAGCTTTTTTTACTAAACCACCACTTCCGTTTCTTCTTCCTCCACTGTTATGCAATGTCTTGTACTTGTTTTTACGTAAGAGCCACACTGGATAAGGCCCCTGTACAGAGTTAGCAGCTGGAGGTGAGAGAAACTGGTAGGGACGACTCAGAACATATAATTTCATAGAAGCTGTTTTAGCAAGCTATGAGATGTGAAGTTTCCATTTTAGATTATTAGTAAATGATGGATCGAACATGTTCAATGTAGAAGAGGACAGTTAAGCGTCACTGAAGAAGAGGCGATAGTTATCTGGAAGGTTGTGTCGAGTTGGTAGATGGAGGAATTGAGTTTTTAAGGCAATGAACAATACTAAGTAATTGCTCTACACCATTTCATTCTCTATAAATTTACTTCTTTTCTTTCCTCCTCCCCATATTTCACCTATTTTTTTCACATGTTATTTGAGTACATCCTTCCCTCCCTCTGCGTTGTCTTATAATTCTAAACATTCACAATCTTCTGACACTCGTCCTCCTTTGTAGAACATTTTCATTCTTCCCTGAATCTCCCGAGCGTTCACCAGAACCACACGACGACCTCTTTCGCCCTTTTCCTCCTGAACGCCTCCCATTTAGGCACTTCACCTCTTGACTCATCCCTACCGCTTTGCCCTCTCTTCTTTCCCTTCTTCCCAACTCCCTCTTGTCCCTTTTCCTCTCGCTCCCCAAGCACCACCTATCATCCCTTCACACAGGTTCAAATTTATTCATCAAATTAGCATCCTCGCCAGACGTTCTCTCGGAAGCAATACCGAGTCATCTGCATGCAAAGGTATTCACACCTCGTGCCCGCCCGCCTCAGTCAACGCTCACACTTTAATTGAATTCGTCAGAAGGAAAATATCAATTTATTTACACATAATTTTGTCACACCTACATATGTATGTCTCTCTCTCTCTCTCTCTCTCTCTCTCTCTCTCTCTCTCTCTCTCTCTCTCTCTCTCTCTCTCTCTCTCTCTCTCTCTCTCTCTCTCACTTCCTTTATTTCTGATCGGAGACGTAAAGTCTATGATTCAGCGGTGCAAAATCGTAATTGCTGATACTATAAAGCTTATATTTATATGCTTCTCCAATCTTACTTTTCCTAGAGACGTTGTACAGTAACTATGTAAACCTTAGCTAAACGAAGCAAAAATGCAAGAGCGTATGTAAATTTCTAACCTTATTATTAACTGTATACTGTCATATATTTATAATAGATTTTTTTAATTTCTTTTGAAGTTTTACACTAATTTCGGAAGTACGCAGCTGGGACATTCTGCGATGTTTCATTGTTACAGAAAGGCAACAGTAATCACAACAGTCAAGCCTATCACAAGAACTAAAGGACAAGTAAAGAAATTATATCAGAGAAAGCCTCGTCGCGCTACTACCAAGTGAAGTAAACAACTCTCGCCATGCATTTAATTCCTCGGTACACACAACCTCCTCAGAATTCATCCTACTTGCACTGTCTAATAATGATTGCCAGTTAACACAATAAAGTCACTTGCTGCCTCTTTCCGCCAGCTTCCAGCCTCCCAGTCTCGAAAAAAAAAAAAAAAAAAAAACAGTAGAAAAGATAAATGTTCAATGGTAAATGTTAACTCACTCGTTCTGTGTGTCGCCACTCCGTTAGAATGGCGATGTGGTGGATCGTACCCGATTCATGGGGTTTGAAACATCAGTTCGGGGACTCCTGTTTCAATCAGTTTCCTTGTCATTTTTTCCGCACTTGCGATGAACTTCAGTGGCGCCACTGTTAAGGGAAAAAAAGTAACAGTAATTGAATTGTTCCCTAAGAAGACCTAACAGCACAACTGGTTAAATACAAAGAAAACATTTTATACTTGTAGCCTAGTACTAAAGTGGTACGTACGTTCCTACACCAAATGTTGGAATATTGACCGCCATCAGAAAACCAGACGACCCTTCACTTTGACTCGACCAGTATAGTAAACCGATTCCAGCAAGTGGTGTAGAGCGACAACAAGCAATGTTCACGGTTCTCGTGGGGAGGAAGGCAGATAATGCAACAACCACGAAGTAAAGTGTCTTTCGAACCTGAAGTTCTTTTCTCTGAAGTTGGTAGTATATTTGATTAATATCCTTCTATGGCACAGTGGCCACAAAATAGGCACAATCTTGTTTATAATTTAAAAATGAGCGAGAAGGCTGTCATGGCGGCTGGTGTTCCCGGATCAGCTACTTGACGTAAATTTGGTGCCTTCCTCTTCTGAACCCCTAGGCACCGAGCACTTGTCACTGAGAACCATGTCACGTTTTGATATCATTCTGAGAAGTGCTAAGAATTTACTTTGTTCTAATACCAGTTTTGAAAGTGTTGTACGTAATTTTTTAGGACAGTACAAAGACACACTGCTTCACGAGAATCTCCGTGGCACACAGCTGATCGGGCGGAAGTTTCCATAACAATCTTTATTACACGATTTTCCGTTTGAAGTAATGGTTATGCCACAAGAGGTTTTATATCGAAGAAACTTACAATATGACAGAAGCATAGCAGTTGATGGCATCTCAATATTCACACATCTCGGAAGGGCCTGCACGCAGGAAAATTCCCGCACACTGCGCATGTAATATAATAGCCAACCGGATCGCCCGGTCACTTTCTTACCTTAGCTGCTATTTTTTTCCTGTTGTTTCCTCTACTTTGTACCCCTCCCATTCCCCTTTTCTATGTATGTCTTATTCCCCTTGTTCATGTATCTTTCTAAAATAAAACAGAAAACTGAAACTGCACACTGCGCATGTGAGAACAGTCTCGCTACGTGATTGGTCGGCCACCTTCTCATCAGCTAACCTAACCCTAACCTAACTAATCTAACCTAACCTAACCTTAACCTTAACCTAACTACCCTGTAACCTAACTATCTTGTACCAAATTACTGGATATGGTCTCTTATTTATTATAACACATTATTTCGGCTAGGTTTAGGTAAGGTTAGGTTTAGGTTAGTTAGGTTATGTTTGGTAAGATTAGGTAAGATTAGGTAAGATTAGGTTACGTTAAGTTAGTTGATGAGAGGGTGGCGGCCCATTCACGAGGCGAGACTGCTCGCACATGCGCAGTGTGCGGAGACTTTCCGGCGTGTATGCCCTTCCCACATCTCGACATTTTGCATCCACATTTTGAAAAAAAAGACTTCCCTCGATATGAAATCCCAAAGAAGCAAGTCTGAATAACAATAATTGTATATATTTTTGGAGCCTAATACGGAGAATAAATGTGTGGGAAAGCAGAAAACAATCTTTAGTAAGAGGAGAGATGACGTCATACCACCTCAGTAACTCCGGAATCACAGAAAACAGAGTGATTAATGCGGGACTTGTAGAATCCTTCAATAATTATTATTATATCAAAGTCAAACGAATAATAGGAAAAAAAAATATATTATAACTCTTTCCATCGTCTAAAACTAAGGTGGAATTGTTTAGAAGCAGAAATTAAAGAAATTTCGTCCAAACGTCTTTTGTTTTCCTTGAGATGCATGTATTGACTAGTAGAGTTAATGTGGCTCTTAACAGTATGCGGCACTGAAATTAAAACCACAGCACATAAGATGGATACTGAAATAAGTGTAACTTGTAGTTCTAAGCATACTACAGACTTCTATCTAAGCCTTTTCTCTGACCTCTCTCTCTCTCTCTCTCTCTCTCCCTCCCTCTCCCTCTCTCTCTCTCTAAATCACCAGTACCAGAAAAATAATATTCTTTCGGCCTAACATTTAAAAAGAATACAGCATACACAATGACCCATCTCGCAGACCTGACCTCGGGCGCAGCAAAACAACCTTCCCGCAGAGCTGCCTCCTATCCCTCGCAAACAAAACCTGTTGTGAGTTGTGAGTTCCAAAAGAAAAAGGGTAAAATCCAGCATGATTTGACGGGACTAAGTCGATTGGCCTTCCTGCAAATGGCAATGTGGAACGAGAATGGAGAAGGATCGAAAGGAGGAGGAGGAGGAGGAGGAGGAGGAGGAGGAGGAGGAGGAGGAGGAGGAGGAGGAGGAGGAGGTGGAGGAGGAGGAGGAGGAAGAGGAGGAGGTGAGGAGGAGGAGAAGGAGGAGGGAAAGAGGAGGAAAGAGGAAGAGGAGGAGGAAAAGAGGAGGAAGGAGGAAGAGGAGGAGGAGGACGAGAACGAGGAGGAGGGGAAGAAGGAGGAGAAGAAGGAGGGGAAGGAGGAGGAGGAGGAGAAGGAGGGGAAGGAGGAGGAGGAGAAGGAGGGGAAGGAGGAGGAGGAGGAGGAGGAGGAAGGAGGAGGAGGAGGAGGAGGAGGAGGAGGAGGAGGAGGAGGAGGAGGAGAAGGAGGAGGAGGAGAGGGAGGACGAGGACGAGGATGAGGACGAAGAGGAGGAGGAGGAGGAGGAAAAGACTTGACCTTTACGTAAAAACACAAAATAACCACGCTATGATTTCATCTCTTAATTACAAATACCCAAATACATCTTACGAAACACTTTCTCTCCCCTAAGTTATCCACTGACCTATAGTAAAAGTAAATGAAGGAATTAAATCTTTTCCTTTCGTATATGAATTAAAATACTAGAAACCGAAGTCAGAAATATTAATACTTCTCTTTTATATTGAAAGTCCTCGTAAAAGATTTTGCTTTACGTATCTCATTCAATTTGTCTTGTTGAGTGCAAAAAATGAAAGCGTACACAGTCCACAAACACTAGCCAGCAGCCAGTAGCCGCCAGCCGGCAGACAACCCCACCGTCACTTTAGGCATCCGGATCGAAGAGCCAGACGAGTTGGATAAAAATGGAAGCGCAATAGTGAAAAAATCCCAGGCTGGGCGTAGGTTTAATGCAAGCAGTAAGGTAAAAAAAAGAGCCTTTGTTGGGAGTTCCAGATTCCAGTTGGCCTTTCCGGGCTGTCCTCGCTCTCCAGGCTTTGTTATCGCAGCGTGTGGCGGCCCTGGTGGACCCTAAAACCTGCACTCACACGCCGAAGGGCCTTGGCTTCAGGGGATGGAAGAAGGGGAGCGGGACGAGTCATCCAGAGACAAACTCACAGATTCCATTCTAATCTCTCTCTCTCTCTCTCTCTCTCTCTCTCTCTCTCTCTCTCTCTCTCTCTCTCTCTCTCTCTCTCTCTCTCTCTCTCTCTCTCTCTTCCCTTCACACGAGTGAATGCAAAGTAAATACATCATAGAGATTCTCTTTCTTTGAGTTCTTTTTTCTTAAGGTTGCCTTTGATGTTTTTGCTTATGATATCCTCCTCTTCCCTACTCCTTCCTCCGCATACTCCTTCATTTCACTATTACTTCCTCTCTTCCTCTCTAGTTCCTTCCATTTCCACATGCCTGGCAGCAAAAGACCTTAAGCAACTGTAGTTATGAGGGACAGTTATGTTCCACACAGTCTGCCCTCGAGGGAAACGACGCCAGATTCTGCTACTACCACGGAGAGGAAAGAACACAAATGCAAGAACGCCTCGTGCTCATATCTCCAAACAATGTTAATATAGAATCCTTGTTTAGTAAGAAATAGTAAAGAAAAAAAATCCTCTCGTTTCTGAAATAATGGAAAGACACGGGGTGGCAAACTAACAAAGACTCAGGACAATTACCACATTTACTCGTTTTCAATAATGTCACCAGCACTGTATGCAGCAGAAGCGGAAGGGGGAATGTCCACTTCTTGGGGAAATTTCAGTATAGAAGAACCACGGTGCTGCATTGGAATAGGTATTTTGTGTGCCGATCAGAAATTAAGTTAAAATGCAGAACTCAGCAAAGGAGTTGGACGGTGGCTAAAATGTGTTTCAACATATAGTTCAGTAGAGCAGTCAGTGAGGCATTCGTGGCAGCGTACAGTGGGGAGCTCCAAGGGGCTTTACACAGCCTCAACAAGGGCTCATGAGAGGGCTCACTGAAACTCCTGTTGGCGAGGCTCGGGCCGCTGCCAAAGCAGGCCAGGATCGCGTGGTTGCTGCACCGTGCTGTGCCCCTCGTTCTTTGTCTGATAAGGGGATTCAGCCGCTGCGAGGTTAGAGAACGCATTTAAATACATAGGAAGAACAGACACCAGGAGATTTGCTGGACTATAGTGAGGGTATCTGCTGAACTACATACAACGTGAGCAAAATAGTCACCAGCAGTCCTAAAGTACCAAAGAGGCATCTAAAAAAAAGGATGAACATATTCCTTTAAAACAGTTGCAAAGAAACAGGCGGGCTGCCACATTTCTGTATCGCAAACAGCCAAAGGAGTGTTGGAACTCGCGGTACGGCAGCTAGCGAATGCCAGCGGTGAACTAAATTCTCTACCGACAGAAACTTCCTACACAAAACTCCAGGAAGCAGTGGAGTGGAATGCATTTCCCTGGCCAGGACACGTCTTGAATCCTTGCGCACGCTGCCGGCGGGCAGGCCGTGACAACCACGTCGAGGCACGCCGCCGCTGCATTAATTACAGTTCTGGGAAACATATTCATCGGTGAAATAAAATTCACGTTCTGATTTATGTGATTTATCATTAGTCGTGCATACTTCAAAAGCATGAAAACAATCTTTTGCATTCACACCAAGATGAATAATGCAAGAATGTATTAGCGGCCGAAGGAAAAAGAAAATACATTTTGAAAAGTGAAGGTTTGGCAAAAGGATACACTGAATAAATATAAATACAAGCCGGATAAGCATCGCCGATCTGGTTGGTGGAGGCGAGGCAGCACATGCGGCACTGAGATCCCGACACCCAGGCATCCCACCCCGTCCCACACTGTGGGGCCACACACTGAAGGCAGCACGCTACTGACCGCTCCAACAACCCCGCACACCCTTGTACTCTCTCTCTCTCTCTCTCTCTCTCTCTCTCTCTCTCTCTCTCTCTCTCTCTCTCTCTCTCTCTCTCTCTCTTCTCGGTGAGATTTCAAAAGTTCGTTTTCTTGGCCAAACTTTTTATTCCCTAATTCTTTCCCAACAATTTGCCAGATGGATTGTGAGTCGGCTCCCAGGCGGGAATTCATGGAGTTTCTTCATTATTATAGCGGCGAATGTCCGTGAGAAGGATCTTGATCACGAGCCTCCAGCCCATAAGTATTCCCATCGAGCCTCTGACGCCCTCTCCCTCACCTCCTTTCTTCGTCGTTTCCACCACGGCCTCGTGTCCTCTCCCAACCTCTTACTGCCCTTAATCTCCTCTTGCACGCAACTTTTCTTGCCTGTTGTCTGTTCAGTACTACGTAGTTTATGATTATATCTCTTCTTCCTCCTTTAGAACGACCAATATGGCTTCTTCCTCTCCCTCTTCCTCCTCCTCCTCCTCCTCCTCCTCGTCCTCCTGCAGTGTTCCGGGCTAAGAAGACAAGGGAGCGGCCTACGGTTCCCGGATATGAAACGGATATTGAAGAATTTTGTGACGGGTCATAAAGGCGAGGGATGAAAGCAATAACGCGAACGTGTTTCTCTATCCAGTATGGCTTTCCTCCTTTTCTTCTTCCTCCTCCCACACTGCCGCGACCACCGCTCACTACTGGCTACCCTTCTTGCGTCCTACGCCTCCTCCTCCTCCTCCTCCTCCTTTTACTGTGCTCTTTCTGCCTCATCTTCCTGCTCCTACTCTTTCTCTCATATATGCTTCACTTCTTCCTCCTCTTTTTTTTCTTTCCTTCCTTCACTTCCCATCCTCCACATACCGGACCAACGCATCCCTTCCTCTTCCCGTCACTCTGAAAGCGCACAAACACACACACACACACACACACACACACACACACACACACACACACACACACACACACACACACACACACACACACACACACACAGGCGTGACCTGGTCATGTATAAAACATTCCAGGCCATTTATTCAACAAACTCCCTCAAATCGTCCGCATTACTATTCCTCACCGCGCACACCTGCTCGTCCCCATCCCACTCCCCAGTTTGCCGGTGCCCGTCACACCTCCTCCCAGCCACAGCGGCCCATTCCCTCGCCACATTCCCTTTTCACTCATCACTTTCTTCCCCTTTCTTGCACTTTTCTTTTTTTATTTATTTTTTATTTTGTTCACAGCTCCTTTACAGTCATCCCTCCCTTCCACTTTCTTCCACTTTTTTTTTTTTTTTGTCCTTTAATTTTGTCTTTAACTACTTTTCAGTCATCAATTCTCTCCACTTCTATTTTTTTATTAATTTTGTCTTAAGTCTCTTTACATTCATCATTCCTTTCTCTCTCTCTTTTTTTTTTTTTTTTTGTCTCTCTCGTCTTTCTCCAATGTAAAGGTCAAAGAGACGTAGATAAAACACTGAAGCCACACTTTGCAATAGCTTATGACTTCAACTTTATCTACCTGCTTTTCCTATAGCTACTTGTTTATCGTGCCGTCTTCTTTTTTTTTTTTTATTATAACATCCATTTCACTTGCCTATCTCTCGTTCGCTTTCTCTATATCCACTTCTTCATCATCCCTCTCCTCTTTCCTTTCATTACGTGCTCTTTCTTCATACCATCTCATCCCCTTGCTCACATTCCCATTGATTCGTCCCTCCCTTCCTCTGCTTCATTCCAAAATCCTTATTTCTACTATTCACATCTCGTTCCCTCTCCATGTGTCTACCTGTTCACCCTCTCCTCCACTTTCCTCCATGTTCTTTCTTTCTCTAAATTTTATGCTAGTGTTTCGTTCCTATCCTGTTCCTACTTTACCAATAAGCCTTCTTTCTTTCCTCATTATCAACATCCTTTTGCTTCTACTCCACAACATCCCTCTCTCCTCCTTTTGTCCCCTCCCATCGTATCCAGCCCCTTTTCTCCGACCGAGAACTTAAATCCTGCACATTTCCGTCTCCCTCCCCCCACCTCATCCCCCTCTGCTCAGTTATTCACGTCCTTTTTCACGGCCTCTTCCATGTCCACCGAATAATTCCAAGTTTTTATTCACGGGATCCAAAGCTGCCATCCATCTCTACGCGCGTGTTAACGTGACGCCGTTGATATTGGTAGTGGTGGTGGTGGTGGTGGTCGTGGTGTTGGTGGTGGTGGTAGTGGTGGTTATAATAGTGATGGTTGTGGTAGTGGTGGATATTAATGGGGTGATTAAAGTCGATAACTGCTTATAACAGTGGGCATAACAATTCTCTCTCTCTCTCTCTCTCTCTCTCTCTCTCTCTCTCTCTCTCTCTCTCTCTCTCTCTCTCTCTCTCTCTCTCTCTCTCTCCAATTCATCCACAAAACGCATGCACGGGGACAGCAGGCAATAAACATAACAGAGTCACATGAATACAAAGAAGCCAAGAAGACAAAAAAAAAAAAAATAAATCCCAAGGAGGACGAAGGAAAAGACTCCGCATAAACACACGAGGGTAAATAAAGAACAAAAGTAATCATCTTGCACTTTTGCAGAAAAAGAAGTGCAGCGTTTGTTATTTCCGTGAAGTGTTTTGGTTTTATTTTGTTCTTATGTTTTATCTTATGTTCGTGACTTTTTCACGAACTCTTAACTTTAGTCTATTCATGTTAACAAGGTAAGAGTTATACTTTTCACTGGTAAGCTCTCAAACACTGCTTATTTCTGTTTTTCTCCTTCCATCCTTCCTGTTCAAAGAGAAAAGTATCAAGACACTCCTGGAACTAAATTGCTCAACTTCTATGAAACCTCTTGCGTAGTTGCTTTTTTTTAATTTTATAAGTGGCTACTGAGTAGGGCTTTTCTCTATTTAATTCCCTTATGCCAGTATTTTTCGTACGTAATAAAACATCTTGTCACTTGTCATATGTTTTCCCTCCTTCGCCACGTCAACTTTCAGTCCCCTATTGCAATGTCAACTTTTTTTTTTTTTTCTCACTCACGGACACAACGGCAGCTGTGCGTCACACGCCTTGCCATCAACACCCTCCAGTGATCTCCAATAACTTATGTATTAATTATTTTAATATTTTCATGTGTCTGGATAAAGCAACCGTAGTGTATTATTTGTATCCGGTGGTGGAAAGTGTTAGTATTGTGAATTGTACATAGTGTGTATATTAAAATGTAACATAATTAACACAACGCCCTCACATTATGGCGCTTTGCTCCCTCCTCACGACTATTTTCAAAGGTCACAGATGACTAACCGAGTTCTCAAGAATGTATGTCCTGCTATTAATGTAGAATTCTTCTTAATCTGTTACTAGAACCATAATAACACTTTTAAAATCCGTGTAGCTTCAATTAGAGTCTTTTAAAAGTAGTTGGGGTGCGGCACAGAAGCGTTTCAGAATACATTTTTAAGCTGGTCGAGAACAGTCCAATACGGTTATCTTTTACGATCGAGATAATGAGTAGCGGAGACGAGTGTAACGCTTAATAACTGTACACTTGTATGTTCGTGCACTCGTCAAATGTTTCGTTGCTTGAGGAGTTGTAGAATTTTGCCAGTGCTGTGAGCGTCTACTCTGCTGCGTGTGTCATCCTACTGTCTACTGATCGTGGCCAGTTAATACATCGCCACCATAAGCTCGGTTTCACTTAATCTCACTCCTTAAAACTATGCATACAGACAAAGAAAGAAAGAAAAAAAAAGAATAATGAAAGGAAACTGAATACTAGAAAGTAGAACACAAAGCCACACACACACAAAAAAAAGCATCGTAAACTTATGCAAGAAAAGTGATATGTAGAGAAACAAAAAAGAAAAAAAATATACAAAAAACAATATACACTAGAAAGCCTAAAAAAAAAGAAAAAAAAACATCAAAAATACAAAACAACAAAAGCGAGTGGAACGGCTGAAAAAAAAAGACAAAAAATATCAACTATCAAAACTGAAAACTGGTCATAAAGAATTAAAAAGAAAACAAAAGAAAATACTAAAAAGAGGGAATAAAAAAAAAAATCTAGTGGTTCAAAGACTCAAAGGGAAAAGGGGGAAGGAAGGGGAGGGCAACGAAGGAGGGGAGGAAGGGAGGAAGGAGAGGGTGGGGAGGGAAGAGGTGAGGACAGGATTAGGACAAACAGCACCACACGGGACACAGAAACTCCTGGGACGGTGCAGCAGTGCTGGGGCTGGAGGTGGAGAGGGAGATGAGGAGGAGGATGAGGGGTGAAGGAGAGGGATGAAAGGGATGAGGGGAGATGCTGGGAGAGGAGGGCGAGCGAAAGAATCCATGCAGAAAAAAAAAAGAGAACTAGTAGGAGTAGGAAGAGAAAGAGGAGGAGGAGGAGGAAAGAAGACTTGTGGGGGAAGTAAGATACTCGTACATGGGATATTGGGATAGCGACGCAGCATTAGAGAAGGAAAAGGAGGAGGAGAAAGAGGAGAAGCAGGAGGACGAGTAGCAAAAAGAAGGAGAAGGCCGAGCGCCTCAGTGTATAAGTAGACAATGGGCGGGATGCGGATGTTTTGTTCCTCAAGGCCAGCGGCGCAAGAATGCTCGGCCTCAAAGACGAAAAAGAAAACTGCAACGCATTTACTGGCGAACGACTGACTGAAATATCTAGCCCCACTTCACATTGGGAGATTTGCGATCAGCAGGACGGCGGGACATGAATGACAACTTTGTGATGAATACCACTAGAGTCACCGCGAGGAACTTAACCCTTGTTGCATTTCCGTATAGCTTTGTCTTTGGCCGCGACTCGGATTTGTGTCCCAAGCTGACTCCTTTTCACTGCCCTTAAATTGATATGAAGGTTTTGAAAGCTGAGTGATCTGCCAACCTGTCTGACGTGACGGTGAAGTGAAGCAGGAAAACGTCTTCAAGCACTTCACATTCCGGAAGTTTGTAAAGTACTAAGGAAAAGTTACGGTAATTTTTTTTACTTTTAGAATGTTGGAAGTTATATATGAGATTCGTTCTACTGTGCTGTGCTTAATACACTTCACTCACTTCAACAAGTTCTGGTGGGATGGCCAAGGCACCTCTCTGCTTTATGATGCTGCAAAACTAGAAAAATATTATTGAATAGGATTTTAGATATAAAGTATTACTCGAGGAATGAACAATATTCAGCGTATCACAATCTAAAGCGTTTATTTAAAATTGCATGCAACTTTTGTATAATTGTAGTGTTTGGTGAACAGGCAATCACTTATGTCATTCCGTAAACATCGACCGTCACTCCGCTCAGACAGCTCAAGTCCCGTTTTTTTTTTTGAGCCCCAGACCTTCGCGTGGCGCGTTTAAGAAGTGTCGTCAGTTTGCCTTTATGGTCACATTCGCTGTGCACAGTGATGAAATAGTGTTACCATAGAAAACAATAGTGAGTCTCTCTCTCTCTCTCTCTCTCTCTCTCTCTCTCTCTCTCTCTCTCTCTCTCTCTCTCTCTCTCTCTCTCTCTCTCTCTCTCTCTCTCTCTCTCGAGCGCGTCCAACTTCTTAAATTTTACTTCAACTTTCTTTTAATGAGTTGTTAAACCATCCCAGGAAGTGTGTGTGTGTGTGTGTGTGTGTGTGTGTGTGTGTGTGTGTGTGTGTGTGTGTGTGTGTGTGTGTGTGTGTGTGTGTGTGTGTGTGTGTGTGTGTGTGTGTGTGTGTGTGTGCGTCTGTGTCTCCTGCCACTTCGCCTCAGCCTCACGCCTCGTGCCACGCACTCACCGTCCAGCACGTCACTCTCACCAGCGCAAAATCTCCGGCAGCGATTGCATAACTCTGAAGATTTTTCAAACAATATTTTCCGAAAACTGCGGGAAGCACTTACACAAATTTGCCAGCCAGCATTTATAACCTCAATAAAAAAATATAAAAAAATGAAGAGAAGTTTAAGTGTTTTATATCTAAAAGTCTCACTAACGTTTCCAGCGCCTAACTACAGACTCGTATATCTATCCCTCCTTACACCAAGCTAATTTTAAAACAGTTCTGTCAATATGAAAGAGTCCTACCTTTAGCTAATAAAATACTGAAGACCCATAGAAATGTTGCTTTTTTCAACAGTTCCTATAATAAGGGTCGCGAATTCACTTGTTACAATGACAGTGGCCTGTACACACTAGTACCTCACAACCAACCTTATCATAATTCAGAGTAGTTCTGCGGTATCTCTCAGTATATAATATACACGGTTAAGCACCCTTCACGTATACATGGTGACTTCAGCGTGGGTCGCCGCCCTTGCCTCACCGGCACACCGGCTCGTTGCAGAGTGGAGAGAGTTTAGCGAGAAGCCATGGCACCAACACGGTTGTTCTCGTGTTAGTCCTCGCGCTGCGTCAGCTCAGTTCCCTGTCTGGTAAGACTTTGGTTCATGTATTTGTTTGAGTATCACTGGGTCATCTCACCCGTCTTCCTAAAGGCAAAAAACAGTTTATTTTTGTAAAACTCAGTGGAATACTTATCCCAGTGTGAGAGGTGCAGGTACTGTCTCATCCAAGGACACTTCCCAGCCAGTCAGGTGAGACAGCACACATATTAATAAAAAGAAGTCGCATAGGCCTACTTGTCACTCCAGATTTCTTATTACAGAACACCAAACCTCCGCCACCACCTCAGTCAAGTCCCTGCCTCTTATACTCGCGTGTGGTATGTAACTCCTCACTTTTATGTCATTTATTCCTCAGAAATCATCTATTCTACCTTATCAAAATTAATCATCATCAGAATACTCGTACACAGTCATTGCCATCAATATCCGAGGCATCAAGTACATGAAAGGGATGAACGTAGGAAGATAATGAGAGAGAGACACGGTGACACATTGGTGAGGATGGCAGCAGCGATAATGATACAAAGGGGAGGGGAAGAGATACATAAGGATTAGTGAGGATAAGAGGGAAAAGAAACTGCGAAGGAGAGACAAGAAAGAAACAAAAGATGAGAGATTAACGTATCTTACAAAGTAAAGTACTGAGGAATTACACAAAGACGAGAGGAACTGCACGGAATCAGAACATAAAACACACACACACACACACACACACACACACACACACACACACTAGAAGAGAAATAAAGAGGACAATGATGAAATAACTGGAAAAAAAAAAAAAACTGGGAAAGGCTAGGCGTGGGAGAGAAGAATGTGAGGGAAAGTGCAGAACAACGAGGACACAAGCATTAAGAAAGGATTGCACCTCACACGTGATCGGGATGACTTGAGAGATGGACCAGGAGAAGGAGGAAGTAGAGATAGACCAGGAGGAGCTGTCGGAGGAGAGAAAATGTGGGAACAAACAGGTAGGAAAGAAGAGATTGAGAGAAGTGTGGGACGGTATGAGAAATGAAGAGAAAGAACACGAAAGAAGGAACGAAGGCGATATGAGGGAAGGGGAGACTGTATAAGAAAGGGGAGTGAGAAAGACATGTAAGGAGGGAAGATGAACACGAACAAAGAAGAGACAGACGTGGAGTAATACATGGGATATGGAGAAACTTGTGAAGTGTTATTTTACGAGTCGATATTGAGGGTTTTCACTAATACACTTTATAATGCGCACTTAAAAAGGTATTAGATTTTACATTGAGAGAGAGAGAGAGAGAGAGAGAGAGAGAGAGAGAGAGAGAGAGAGAGAGAGAGAGAGAGAGAGAGAGAGAGAGAGAGACACGCACAAACTGACATACTTACAGAAAGACAAACAGACAAGTAGACAGAACATATACAAACAGAGAAAAGATAACATACAGACGAACAGACAAACAACTGAATCAAAGACAGAAATACAAATATGCAAAGAAGCAAAGACGAAAAAAAAAAAAAAACAAGGACAGTCATCGACTCACTTAAACACACACACACACACACACACACACACACACACACACACACACACACACACACACACAGGCAAAGCAGCACATCGGCGGAAAAACAAAACCCTCTTGGGACATTCTCGACTGGAGGGGTGGAGGTGAGAGGTGTGCAGGGATGGGGAATTAGAGAAAGTGAAGGGGAAGGGGAAGGGGAAGAGGAAGGGAATGGGGAAAAGGAAAGGGGAAAGGAAAGGCGAAGAAAAAGGAAAGAAAGGCATCTAGATCCTTAACTTTCGAGCAAACTTTCCCTTTCAAGTGCGCTCACTACTGTGTGTGTGTGTGTGTGTGTGTGTGTGTGTGTGTGTGTGTGTGTGTGTGTGTGTGTGTGTGTGTGTGTGTGTGTGTGTGTGTGTGTGTGTGTGTGTGTGTGTGTGTGTGTGTGTGTGTGTGTGTGTGCGTGTGCGTCAGCGGCGTGCCCCAAGTTGAGATAAATGTGTTGCGGCAGTCACCCCGCCACACCTCGCCTCCTCTTTGCATACCCAGATTGCTTCAGAATCACTTCCATTTGTCCATTCCAACCTCACCCACCGCCTTTCTCAAGTGAAGTGCTCACACACAAGCGTGCACGCAGGCAGAGAGGCACACGCGTGTGGAGATAAACACACACACACACACACACACACACACACACACACACACACACACACACACACACACACACACACACACACACACTGAACTCGTGGACGTGGTTTGGGAAGGGGCAGCCCTGCTGAGGAGCTCCTTTCTGTGATTCTAGTTGGCCTGGTGACTAGTGGGAAGAGAAAAGTAGCGAGCAGTCACATAACAATTACTGCTTGAGGAAAGCTTCACTAAGATAATCTGTAAATCGACTGACTGATCTAAATTCCCTCTCTATGCAATTACTTTAATTACAAATTTCCACGTAAATCTGAAGGAGGCGCCATGCTAACGGGTTGGTAATTATAGGGAATGATGCGGCACGAGGTGTGCGTCGCGTCATGACATGGTGACTCTACGTCTTTACGCCTCTATGCCAAAGTTTTCTCCTCCAAAATAACACTAATATCCGCATCAGGCAGGTCATAGTCGACCTTTTTTTTTATGACTCGTTGATGTATTAATTTATAAAAGTGCGTCAGGCGGCCTGTTCTTGTACAATATCAATTAAAATGTAATCCAGATATACCTGTCGACACAATAACTTTATTAATTAACCTTCTCTGAGAGTTAATGTCAAGCCGTTTCACTAATTTCGACACAGGGATTTTTTTAAATATATTCAATGATAAAAAATGCTTTTGCTTCAATTATATATATATATATATATATATATATATATATATATATATATATATATATATATATATATATATATATATATATATATATATATATACACACACACACACTTCTAAGTAGACCTTATGAAGTATATGTGAAGGTGAGAGGAATAGATCTTTATCGCGCGACGTTTCGCTATATGCAGATGGCATTTTTAAGCAAAAAAAAAAAAAAAACACACATAAAACATTGTTATAAAAAAAAACAATCAAAACATAGAAGTTAAAGATTAATACAATCAGAAATACTTAGAAGACAAACAATTTCAGAGAAGAACACGAACATAGAGAGTAGAATATAAAAATAAGATACGATGGTTATTACCAGATATGGATGGAGTCAAAGAGAGAAGCAACTATAGTGAGGGATAGCAGAAGGAAGAAAATTACAGTGAGCGAGAAAAGAGAGAGTCAAGAGTGATTGAAACTGCGTTGAGTTATACTATTAATAGTTTGACTGACGTGTTCTGGTTGTTAAGGCTGGGCTTCATAAGCTTGATATACAGGGTTTCAAGTAATTGAACTTCATTTGGGAAGCTTGTTTTCCTTAAAACTTTGAAATTATCCTCTATTAAAGGATGATTATGTTCAACACAATGTGAGCGAATAGGGGAAAAAGAAGGGTGAGAGAGTGGGTGTCCCGTACAAATCGAGACTCCGTTGCTGAACAAATCTCTTATTATCTAAACACTCCTGACTGACTAGAGAAGTGTGCCGCACCAGCTTCTCTAAAGCATGAAAGGACACAGCGTCGCCTCGTCAAACCATTATTGGTAGAGATGCATGCTGAGTGAAGAAGACATGTTGAGCTGCTCCTGTAACCACAAACACTTCATCTCGCTTGTAAGATTTCTTTTATGTTTCAGTAATATATACTCTAGAGATACTGTACATGGCCTAAGAATATATGATACTAACACAGCCTCTCTTCCAGTGAACTGAAGAAAGCAAGAGTACAGGTGTCCTCACAGCAGATGTTTGTTCCTCGGCTTGTTAGTGCTCGGCGCGGGAGACAATATAATGCTAAATTCATCACTGTATTCAATAGTAATGAATCCTCAAACCATTACTATTATTTTAAGACGAGAGCGAAAAGAGACATCATAACTTCGCCATATGTTTGGCTCGCCAGTGAAGTTAATAGTATTTTATGTCCATTCCACTTTCAAGAAGAGGAAGGCGGTAAAGTGCATAAAAACATGAACCCGGCAGAAAGGATTTCAGGTTGTCAATTATTTCAGCTCTGTTCCTTTGTCACCTTGTGACCGTGATGATGAAGAAAGGCGTTGCATCTTTGACCTGTGTAGCGAAACAAGTGACACAAGTGTGTGCCGGGTAGGGAAGATTTGCCAGATTAATAAAGAATAGTGACACACACACACACACACACACACACACACACACACACACACACACACACACACACACACACACACACACACACACACAGCACAATAAAACATTTTCAAAGCTGACTAATGGAAAGCAACTCAAGTTCAATGGAAATATAACAATAAAAAAGTAAATAAATGAGAAATCCAGCTACAGTAATGAATAAAATTCCAGACATGAAGAGGACGTTTGGTAGTGCACGAGAACATTTATTCACGAAATCAGCATCCTTACAAAGTGCATCGCCTTTCCTGGGATGGATACAACACGCCCAAGGCAGAAAAGCTGTGGTGGTAAACGATGCACTGCCCTCCCCTCCCCAAGCCTGGCGTCCCCGTCACGGCGCACTCACAGCAAACTCAGATCAACGGATAAGTCTGAACAATTACTCTCTACGTGAGCAGTGTGTATGATCGCTTAATATTGACGTCACCAAGGCAGGTCAGTGGTGAGAAGTTCATTGCACTTACCACGCTGTCGCTGATTCTTGTCATTCGTGACCTGTGATTCCTTACAGGGAGACAGATGTCCATCGAGCAATAGTTCAGGCTCTGCTGCAGCGGAAATGGTCAATGTTGTGCAATGCTATAACATTCTGAGTCTATTCATTATAAAGAAGAGTAATGCGTGCACTGTTGTCATCCATGTGGTGATTATGTACAGAATTAATTACGTTTTAATCTCTTAAATTTATCGCAGATAATATGATTTATAAGTCTCACATCACCATATTTCAGATCATGTATTAATGTTTTTTTTTTTTTTTCGGGTCTAGCAATGTCCCTAACCTGTGATGTGCTGCTGCCGCCACTAACACCTCGCGGGAGTCTGCTGAGGAGGCGTGCCAGCAGGTGGGCGGCAGCAGGTGCACACCAACACATCTTTATATCTCGATCTTGTGATGTGAAAGTCATATAAATTTCTTCAGATTTTTCTTCTTTACACTGGCAATCTCTGTATTTACTATAAGTAAGACTAAAAACTCCCTTAAGGGAGGGAGGCCGACAAAAGGTAGGAACATTCATAATCACATGAACATAGATTCTTCACATCCTGAATGGCGCAGTGGTAAAAAAAAAATGTGTTCATGGGAAAATATCAATAAGAATGACCAATTAATTAGTAAACAGAAATAAGTAAACAGTAACTTAAAATAAAAAAAAAGATAATTACAATTCACTGATAAAAGTAAACGAGTTTCCCAAGCAACAAACCGCCAGATTTGTTTCAATAATAATGCCTCATAATTTCCAAACTTTTGAGAGAATGAAATTAATATTTACTAACTTTCATACTACTCGTAATTTCAAAAATATAAATGCATGGGAATATATTCTATGCATATTGCTGTCCATATTATGAGTGCTCATTATGAGCGTTAAGGCGAACTTTTAAGCATACATTTCAGGCTCCGGTCACAGCTCACAGCAGCGCCCTAAGGATATGTGTGGCGGCGGACCCTGCGCTGCGCCGCGACACAGTCAACAAGCAAATCGAGAGCACACTAGTTACCTAATTCAACTGAAGAGATTCCGCTGACTCAACTGATTTCTTATCATTATTAAGTTTCCGTTTGCCTTGAAAGAGTTCCAGTTGACTGAGTGAGCAGATCTTGTTGAGTGGGCTGACGCTTCTAACTGTATTAATCTTGTTGGCGGGGATCACAAACTCCACTACCTCAGCACTCGCAGTTACTAATTAAATTTCCATGAAACGTTCCATCATAATTATCCACAGAGGGGAACTCTTAGAGAGAAACGTTCGTATACTTTCGAAATTGCTTTGAAAAATAGTAATGAGGAATAGACAGATTACTACTATTCTGGACTCTATGGAAAACTTGCAAATACATTACTCTCTCTCTCTCTCTCTCTCTCTCTCTCTCTCTCTCTCTCTCTCTCTCTCTCTCTCTCTCTCTCTCTCTCTCTCTCTCTCTCTCCATTTTAAATTTTTCATTCACACAGTCCTGTCAACACAATTTCATTAGCGGGCCACACAATGACGCCACACCGACCCGCCACACACACTTTTATTCTCTTCCTTCGCCACTATTAATCAAGAACCACAAATATGTCGGTGACCGCCTTCTTCCATCTACCTCGCTGCTCTCCAGAGTACCACACAATTCAACAGTCAGCAGAGTGAGACAGCAAAGGAACCGGAGCGAAGGGAATCAGGGAGGACGTGTGGCAGGAGTGAGGGGTGAGGTTTGGTTTTGGGAAGGCGAGGCCTATGTTTACATACGACAAGGAGGAGAGAGGCCACAAAACACTAGGAATACAGCATGAACAAAAGTACAGTAGGCTTATCCCGGATTATTTGTTTTAGTAACGTGCACCATTCAACAAATATCCATCTCCTCTATAAAACTGTTCAGGAAAGCGAGGAAGAGGAAGGAGGAGGAGGAGGAGGAGGAGGAAAAGGAG
>NC_087160.1:29396931-29414431 GCF_035594125.1 Scylla paramamosain
AGAGAGAGAGAGAGAGAGAGAGAGAGAAATGAGAGAAACGGAGCGATACAAAAGGAGGGAAAAGGATAAAAAGACAGATAATGAAAAGAAAAAAATCAACTTGGTGATTCAAGATAATAAGGGAATGAAAGGAAGTTAACGAAAAAGATAAAAAGAAGAAAAAAAACACATGGTTAAATGAAAGTAAATGACTACATGAATGAATGAGATAACGAAGGAATGAAGGAGGGAATAAACATACAAATGGAACTAAAAAAAAAAGTCAGGAGTTTTCTTAATTCTCTGATCATTCCAACTTTGAGAATGAAATATGTGACCATTTTACACAAAGGCAGTTCGTCCTACAATCCGGCACTGACAGGTGTAGATTCATCATTCCCTCTTTTGCCACACCTCTAGAGCTCAGGCGGCTTAAAAAAAAAAAGAGCCCTAAATAAATCCTTTACAAAGTGGCTTGACATGGAGCTGAAGAAAGGAAGGAAGGAAGGAAGTAAGGAAGGAGGGAGGGAGGGAGGGAGGGAGGGAGGGAGGGAAGGAGGGAAGAAAGAAAAAGGAAAAAGAAAGAACGAAATGAGGAAAAAGGAAGGAAGGAAGGAAGGAAGGAAGGAAGGAAGGAAGGAAAGTAGCAAGGAAGAATGGAGAGAAGGAAAGGAAGGATGGAGGGAAGCTGAAAAATATACAGGGAGAAATATTGACAAATTGAGGAACAGAACGTACAAGGAACCGTAACAAGTCTAAAAAGTAAAACCTAGCGTGAAAGGAAAAGTACGAAAAAAAAATGTGATATGCCAATAAACACAAAAGAGTAAAGAAATGAAAGGAAGGAGAAATAGAAGATTGCCAAACGCTGGAAGGATGAAATAAAAAAATGCTTGAGAAGAAATATATGGAAAAAAAAAAGAGGAATAGAAATATAAAGAAAATCACGGTAGTTAAGATAAAGGTGAACACAGAAGGAAAAAAAAAAGAGATACGAAGATTGAAAAAAAGAAAACGAAAGAAAAAGAAATCTGGACGAGAAAAGGGGAAAATAAAACACAAAAGGGAATGAAATATAAGAAATGAAAATGGACAGGAAGTGAAAAAGAAATGAAGAATGAAAATTTTAAATAAGCGAAAATGTAGGAAGGAAGAAAATAATAAAACCGGCAACTATACAAAAAAAAGTGGATAACATAACAGAACACAACGCAAAAAAAAAAAAAGCAAAATACAATATAATAGATAAAGGTTTCAAGAAGGAAGTTTCGAAACACTTCTCAAATTTCGGATGATCCTTTTCCTCCACTGTGCTCTGTAGGGACTGGCACCTTCTCTGGGACTTTTTCATAACGTTTTTCCTGCCCTAGACCACTGGCCCTCTTAAATATATATATATATATATATATATATATATATATATATATATATATATATATATATATATATATATATATATATATATATATATATATATATATATATATATATATATATACGAGTATATATATATATAAACAAAGAGAAAACAGCAGACTCGAAGTGGTAGAGAAGAAGCATAGTAGAGGCTTCAAGGTTAGGGAAGGAGGGCTGTACCGTGTTAATCCATAGTGCTATTTGCTGAACCTCAAGGCTGCCTGACTGGCTGGAGGGAAGGAGCGTAGCCGGGAATAGGGAGACACGGGATGCCTGAGGAAAGGAGGTGAGTAGTTAAGGGTGAGGTGTGTGGTAGTAATCGGAAAGGGGAGTGCAAAGAGAGAAAAAGAAAGAAAAAAAACTCCGGTGGAGGAGAAAAGGGAAAGAGATTATGATAACTATCGAAATAACTGTGTGTGTGTGTGTGTGTGTGTGTGTGTGTGTGTGTGTGTGTGTGTGTGTGTGTGTGTGTGTGTGTGTGTGTGTGTGTGTGTGTGTGTGTGTGTGTTCATAATCTAAAATCTCTGAGCAGACCCCCATTAAGCATAACGTGCCAAAGTTTCCTTAACTTGTAAACACCCGAATTGCAAACTTCTTTCCTTTTCCCTCAAGCAAAAAGTTATTTTTTCGATAACGTTCATCATTCTAACCATCATCAACTGACCCCACAGGTTTATACATCACCGACCGTGTAAGGCAATTCAGGAAAGGAGAAAAAAGTGTATCTCAAAACAAGGCCACAAAGAAAACCAAGACTTGTCGTGAGAAAAAAAATCAAAATAATATCTCTTGAGTTTCTCTGCGTAAAATGTCATATTTCAACAAACGTGGTCTCTCTCTCTCTCTCTCTCTCTCTCTCTCTCTCTCTCTCTCTCTCTCTCTCTCTCTCTCTCTCTCTCTCTCTCTCTCTCTCTCTCTCTCTAGCACGTGACCTTGACATTCCACTCATTTCCCTGTCAGCCTCAGCCCTTGGTCATTACTCATAAATCGAGGCTTCTTTACGTTTTTCTTTTTCTATCTTTTTTTTCTATCTTCTTTTTCTTCTTCTTTTTCTTCTTTTTTTCTTCTTCTTCTTCTTCTTCTTCTCCTCCTCCTCTTTCTCCTCCTCCTCCTCCTCCTCCTCCTCCTCCTCCTCTTTCTCCTCCTCCTCCTCCTCCTCCTCCTCCTCCTCCTCCTCCTCCTCCTCTTTCTCTTCCTCCTCCTCCTCCTCCTCCTCCTCCTCCTCATCCTCCTCCTCCTCCTCCTCCTCCTCTATCCTGCCCTGCCTACCTGACTCTCAGTATACAGAAGCTAAGAGGGGAAAGAAGGATGGGAGAGGTCAGTCTGAAGAAGGACAAATGGGCCAGGTCTTGAGGGGACGGAGAGGGGAAGGCTATGAAGAATGGCGGGAGTGGGACAGGAAAGGCTCCAGTATAAAAACCATTTGCGTCTCATCGTGTACTCTCAAAGACAGACAGAATACTCAAATGCCAGACCGACGTTGATTACACCTTCGTGCAGTAACCCGGATGTAGTGTGGCGGATTAGACAAGAGCACGTGCGCGCACACACAAACACACACACACACACACACACACACACACACACACACACACACACGTCTGCGACTCCACTCAAAACTAAAAGATGCATTTTCATGAAGCTTGCGGTGGAGTCAAGGGGAGACGCACGAAAAATGTGTTTTTTTCCCTTGATTCTTGTATGATTTCCTCCGGGACGAGCCTCATTTCTTGGGCAAGTAATTTCTCTTTTCATCTCGGAGCGGAAATGTCAAGATGCTGAAAAAAATGTGTATATAAAAGCTGCATTTGACATCCTGTGACCCACGTGCGCTGACAGCTTCTGCAGTGATTAATTAAGAGGGAAGTAAAATAATATACGTTATACTACTGGCTGTGATATTACGAAGTTCCAATAGTAGAAGTGGCATTGTAGTTGTAATGATAATGATAATAATAATAATTATTATTATTACTATTAATTATTATTATCATTATTATTATTATTAGCAGCAGCAGCAGCATAATAGGAATTACTATTGTAAACATTACTACACGTATACAGGCATGCATAGATTATTGGTTCTGTACATATTAGTACCACACAACTAACCTTATTATAATTCAGACTACTTTTGCGGCATCTCAGTGCATAATCCATCTAACACAGTTATGCACCCCCTCACGTATACATGGTGACTTCAGCGTGGGTCGTCACCCTTGCCACACCGGCTCGCTGGAGAGAGTGAAGTAAGTGTAGTGAGAAGCCATGGCACCAACACAGTTGTCCTTGTGTTAATCCTCGCGCTGCGTCAGCTGGGTTCCCTGGCTTTGGTTCGTGTAAGTATTTACTCGAGTATTACTGGGTCATCTCGTCCGTCTTGCTAAAGGCAATAAACAGTCTATTTTTGTAATACTCAGAGAAATACTTAGAGGAAGGACACTTCCTAGCCAGCCAGGTGAGACAGCCATGTTAGACAGGTTACAGACGTGCGCCTCGTTAAACACAAGGTCGTACATTTCACATAAGGGATGGCTCAATTGACGCCCGTCTTCTAAACAACACGTAGCCTCTCTGCACTAGGTGGAGTCAAAAGCTTGTTGTCTTTTCGACTTCTCTCCTCTAACAGTCTTGAATTTTCCACTCCTCGCCGGAATATTATATCTATTTTCTTCTACCGTTATTCCCATGGCTAGCTACTACTCCTCTCAACTTGCTAACAGTATTCCTTTTTCCCCTTCCACGGACTTGCAGCACAAGACTTTTTTTCTTATTCTCAGCTCTATTCTGTCCACCTGAATTTTCACCCTTTCATCCCTTTCACAGATAAAGTCTGAAACTCTCTTCCTCCTTCTGTGTTTTCATCCCTCCTACGACTTAAGCTGTATCACAAGAGGAGCATTAAAACACCTTAGAAACTTAGTTGCCATTTGTTTTTTGCATTCTGTTTTAAGAAGCAGCTTTACTGACTTTTTTTACTTATTTATATGCCTTTGACCGGAATCCTTGGCTCGTAAGCACACACACACACACACACACACACACACACACACACACACACACACACACGACACCGGTGTGGTCCTTAGGTTCCCTCAAAACCAAATAAAAAGGTACAAATTCACTTCCTCTTCACGAACACAACACCTTCCCTGCCGTAACTTCCTTCTCTCCCTTATGATTCACCCCACACTCCTCCGCCCTCTGACCTCTCCTCCACCCTTTCTACCTTTTTTTATTTTCTTCTCTCCTACCACCCCCTAACCTCAGACACCCTCTCACCATCACCACCTGGCTCAGCATATTGCTTAACTTGTCCCGCCTCTCCGTTCCGTCCCATGTCTTCCTTCCAAAATTTTGAACCTTTTCTCCGATCTGCCTCCCCCTCCCTCCCTCCCTCCCTTCTTCCCTCCCTTCCTACCTTCCAACTTTCATCTCTTCCTTCCTCCTTTCTTCCCGTTCTCAACTGGACAGTCTCATTTTCTTCACTAAAGTCTTTTCTTATGTTTTGTTTCTCACCGCGTTCCTCGCTCTTACCAACCTCACCTGGACTCCCTTTCCCCCATTGCTAGTCTTCTTGCCTTCTGTCTCCTCTCCGTTCTTCTTGCCTTCCTACCTCTCTCTCCAAGCAGCTTCCCTCCAGCCTCACATCCCTCTATAGTCCTTAACAATGCGCGATGTTCGCCAGAGCAATTATGTTCGTGTTTGGCCGATATGTTAGTGTTGCGTCCTTGACTGCTGGATAGCTGACCTTAAGCTGCCTTTCTGAGATTGTCCGCTTGGCTTTCTGGATGGAGTTCTAAAGGCTGTGTGGGTGCGTGAGTCTGTGTGTGAATGACTGGATGAGTGGATATGTGGGGAGTTGACTGGCTGACTGGATGGCTGTAGCTGCTTTTCTGATATGGATGCATGGGTGAGCGTGTGACAACTGATGAGTGTATGACTAACTGTATGGTACATAAAATGAGTAGATGAGTGGGTGTGTGACTACCTGGCTAAATGTGTAGCTGGGAAAGTGAATCTCTACACTCTTAGCTGGCTGACTCGACTCGTTGACTGGATGGCTACAAGACTATTTATGAGAGAAGATAGACTAACTGAACAATATTTTTTTTTTTTGGGGGGGTTGGTTGCTGTCTAGCTGTCTATCTGCAAACTAGGTGTGACGAGAAGCCAAACTTTGCCGGGACAGAGTCAATAAGGGAAAGCTGATTCACATGATGCTGGAATTGTCATTTTCGTGATCTTGTTTCTTTCACCTCCTCCTCCTCCTCCTCCTCCTCCTCCTCCTCCTCCTTTCTTTCTGTCTTTTTTCCTTCTTCTTCTTCTTCTTCTTCTTTTTTCTTTCCTCCTCCTCCTAATCCTCCTCCTCCCCTTTCTCCTCGTATTCCTTCACCCACCTTGTGCTACATATATTTACACCATGACCTATGATCGCGACTTCGTATCGGATATGGAAAACAAATACAAAAAAGAAGCCCAAGCCTTCGCCCATCTTGGGACAAGACTCGGCAATTCGAAGTGAGGGCAGGAAAATAAATTGCAACCCACCGCCAGTCGCTCTAATGAAATAATTCCAGTCCCTTTGTACGGCATTAGGGCGAGACGAATCGAGGAGCAAACTGATCATTAAAAGACGAGGCTTAATTTAGAAACACAGGGAACTGGGGGTAAAAATGGACAAGAGGGATAAAGAAAATTAATTTGATACCTGTAACCGACGGAACGGAACAGCGCGTCGAGAATTCCAAGCAGAGGTGGAGATTGAGAGAGAGAATTAATCTACCTGAGACGAAGCAACGGGAGAAGGAATGTGATGAGAGAGAGAGAGAGAGAGAGAGAGAGAGAGAGAGAGAGAGAGAGAGAGAGAGAGAGAGAGAGAGAGAGAGAGAGAGAGAGAGAGAGAGAGAGAGAGAGAGAGAGAGAGAGAGAGAGAGAGAAATACACAAAAAGACAGACAGACAGACCGACAGACACACAGACACACAGCCAGACAAACAGACAGACGCACCATAGCCAGAACCAAGAGTGGTGGCGGTGAAGATGGTGGTGGTGTCTCCATAATTAAACCAGTGATCCAAAAACTAAACATTTTCCGTAGCAATGACCGTGTTAATCTTCGTGTGAAATAAAACGACATCAAACTCATGCAACAAGTAAAACAACAATATTTCATCACAAGTTGCCCTTCTGACTTTTGCATAAACGTAATAATGTTACATTTTGCGGGACTTATAGAATGAAAGCCTAATCAGAATTTTTGTTATACACACATATATGCATGTAAATCTTTCCTGAATCTGTTTATCCACCCGCCTGCCTGCCTGCCTGCCTGCATACCCTGTAACCCCTCCTCTTCTCTTTGTATGTTTTTGAATGTGTGCTAGTATAATCCCTCTCTCTCTCTCTCTCTCTCTCTCTCTCTCTCTCTCTCTCTCTCTCTCTCTCTCTCTCTCTCTCTCTCTCTCTCTCTCTCTCTCTCTGAATAGCATAGCAAAACAACTCACAACTCAAACTATCTCAATATCAGGAGTTAGAGGATGTCTCAGTGGGGTGTGTGTGTGTGTGTGTGTGTGTGTGTGTGTGTGTGTGTGTGTGTGTGTGTGTGTGTGTGTGTGTGTGTGTGTGTGTGTGTGTGTGTGTGTGTGTGTGTGTGTGTGTGTGTGTGTGTGTGTGTGTGTGTGTGTGTGTCCTCCATCACTTACAAGGCATCATTTACCCACACACACGCATCTGACGTTCCAAACAAACACATCTTCGTACGTGTGTCAAGGTCATCCGTCAATACTCAAGGTTCGGCATCCCTCCCCTTCTCCCCCTCCCTTCACTTCCTTCTCCCATCATTGTCCCTTCCCTGTCCTCTATCTAGAGTCTAGACCTTCATAGTTCTTCATTCTTTCCTTACATCAGCTTTCACTGTCTATCTTCCCTTCCTATTTCCCCTCCGACCTGCTCTACGGTGCCTCTTTCCTTTCTTTCTTCTTCTTTGTTCTACTCCTCGAGGCACACACATTCTCCTCCTATCTTCTTCTTCCTTCTTCTTTTTTCCTCGTCTTCCTCTTTTTCCTCCTCCTCAACCCTCACTGTCCCTCTCTCAAGTCCACAAATAATTTATACCTTTCGTTAGCGATTTTCTTTAATTGTAGTCCAGCAATAATATGATGAAATGTTACTGCTATGCACTCAAGATCAATATTGTGTCATCATATCTGTATTGCTGTGGTCAATAAAATATCTTTCGATCTATACAAGTAACGCGATTTGCTTTGTCCTCACGTGAGCTCAGGTATCAGTGGTGTTCATATTAGTGGATATTTAATATTACTAATAGCCAAAATAATGTCTTCTATCTAATCTATTAGTGCAGCAGTCATGTTATCTATAGGGATGTAGGTAGTTCTTAAGTGAAGATTGGATATGTTTATGGGTATACTATGTAGAATCAGAAATGCCAGTGGTAGTATAGTTAAATAGTGATGTTAAAATGGTATAACAGTAACAGATCTAACAGAAAAATGCCGTCAGGTTTATCGTCAAATATTTTGCTTACCACCATCTTTTCGTAGAATTTGTAAAGAGTTTAAAGTTTGCCATATGTTGGAAAAGCATAAATGTCACGAGTCTTCATTCCTCGCCTGCAATAAATTTTATTTAAATCAAAGACGTCGAAATGCAAAATTATTGTGCATAAAGCTAATCCGGACTAGCTGGTAATCTTACTTCTAATAAACACAACACAAGGATGAACTAATATCCGTTTTCTTTTAGCTTCCAGGAAAGTGCAGCAGGGGAGACTCACACAAAATAAACACCTTCACGCACTAAAAATCTCTCTCTCTCTCTCTCTCTCTCTCTCTCTCTCTCTCTCTCTCTCTCTCTCTCTCTCTCTCTCTCTCTCTCTCTCTCTCTCTCTCTCTCTGTGTGTGTGTGTGTGTGTGTGTGTGTGTGTGTGTTTTTCTTATGTCAATTCTATATTTTTCACTCAAAGTTTCCCAGTTTCCTCCAGTTTTGAATATCTAACTCTCTCCCTTCTCTCCTCCCAGTTCTGCAACTACCTTATCCTCATGTCGTCCTTTTCGGCGGTAATCTCAATAAAAGTGGAAATTCCAGCACGCAGGACTGCAATCACTTCACACTGAGTCAACAACAGTGTGATGCATGCCTCATTTATTACCCACGAGAAGAGAGAGAGAGAGAGAGAGAGAGAGAGAGAGAGAGAGAGAGAGAGAGAGAGAGAGAGAGAGAGAGAGAGAGAGAGAGAGAGAGAGAGAGAGACAGGAGAGACAGGAGAGAGACAGAGAGAGAGAGAGAGAGAGAGAGAGAGAGAGAGAGAGAGAGAGAGAGAGAGAGAGAGAGAGAGAGAGAGAGAGAGAGAGAGTAAAATATAGCCCTGGTTTCCCTATGTATCTCCATCAACATACAATTTAATTACCCTTTGTTTCTTTTGACTTCATTTCTTGATTCCAGTAAATTTATCGCTCGCCTGAGGACTAAATCCTGACAAATTTCACATTGTATTTCTTTTATCTGTTGCCCTTTTTTATTTTTTTTAAGATCAAAACACCAAGCAATTCTACGTAAGGATCGATGTAGGATTCAGGAGAACTTTCCTTTCATCTCTAATAACATGTTACATCTCCCTCCTTCCACCCTCTGCCACAAATCAATATCAGTCTTACTCGTGCGAGGAAGTAATTGAGAACTGTGATTTTTAGCTCAATGGTGAGGAAGTAACTGAAGACTGTGGTTTTTATTCTCCCCGCGGCAAAGTTTCGATGAGGATTGCTGCTCTGTGTCGCCTCAGTTATTTCTTTACCTGAGTTCAGTACCTAAGTTTTCTTTGGCTGAGGATGTGAGGATTGGCAAGTGGCAGTTCTTAGGAATAAAGAGTTTTCATAATGTACAGAACAAATTCCGAGCGCATAAGAAGTTCTCTCGTCTCCTTAGTATATTTATCCTGTCTCCAATAAGGAAAGAGGTGCTAACCTGTGTTGGTATTCTGTGTGTTCTTTTTTCGGTAAATCAATGGCTCTGGTACTCCAGGTTCGCACGGTACATTTTATTTTATTTTCAAGAATTTCTTTGTAACTGCACAATATATATATATATATATATATATATATATATATATATATATATATATATATATATATATATATATATATATATATATATATATATATATATATATATATATATTTTTTTTTTTTCTTTTTTTTTTTTTCTTTTTCAGTCCGATGTTGTTAGTAAAGTTTTCCAGCAACGACAACAAAATACTGAAAATTACTGCAAACTTTACAACTCGCTCTCTTTTGTCTGCCCTGATACTGCGACTTCAACTCAACTGAGCACACACGAAGGGACATTTTTTACAAAACTTTTAACCATCTGGTTCTCTTACTACGATTTCAACAGTCGTCTTTCATTTACAAATCCACACGTACACCATCTCTGGTTAGAAAAAAAAAAGAAGATATAACTGAAAAGAGCAGACTAAAACCATTGTGCATAGTTAACGAATCAATAACAAACACCACACGAAACGGACAATAGAAAATGAATAATTAAAAACTAGCCGATACTTCACACACACACACACACACACACACACACACACACACACACACACACACACACACACACACACACACACACACACACACTTCATGTCCAGCTGATGGGTGGTGACATTTGGAACTACCGTCAAGTGAATAGGGACTGATGACTCCGAGGGCGACATGTCATCTGAACGCCGTCAACTGTAAGTTAACAGCAACAGATTCAAATAGATAATACTTAAGTAAATTTCTGATTCAGTAACGATGAAGATGAGGTAAAGGTAGAGATGGAGGTTAATTTGGGAATACATGGGAGGCAGGATTGGGGTGAGTTGTGATTAAGAGAGTATGCAGGGGCTGAGGGGTCTTAGTGGGGACGGGAGACAGAAAACATTGTTGGTGGGGTAAGGGGAGAAAAGGGGGAAATATCTGAAGAGAGGAGAAAGAAAGGCGAGGAGTGGTAGCGAGAGACCGGGAAATCTCAGAGGTGGGGAGACAGATGGAAGTGATGGTAAATGGAAGGAAAAACAGAGGTGAATTATGACAAAGAGAAGTGCTGATGAGAAGGAAAGCGATGGTGGAGAGGGGAACGAAGTGCAGTAGATAGGAGGGGAGACAGAAGGAAGTGGTGATGGCGATGAGAGGGAGACAGAAGGGAGGGTTGGTACTAGTAGATGGGAAGGAAGAAAAAAGAGAGATAGTGACGGGGGAGACAGAAGAAGGGTAGTGGTGGTGAAACAAAATTAATGGAGCAGCACTGCAGGAGAAAAGTTTCGTCAGGATAATATAAGCACGCTCAAAGTGTTAGTTTCGTGTGGACGATAAATTTCGAGATCAGCTACATACGTGATTGCGTGTGTGTGCTCCTTTCTGTATCGCACGCACACACACACACACACACACACACACACACACGCCTTCAGCAACAAACGGCGCCATACGTTTAGACTGTTTACTGACAACAAGTTATTCCCGGGGCACCCAAGACAAGATTTATTGCTTTTAACCCTTGTATTTATCACACACACCCACACACACACACACACACACACACACACAGTAGCACGCTCCTTCCCCCTGTTCTTTCACTAACCAAACCTTCACTCTAACCACATGACACAGGTAAATATATTACTGGTATCTATCCACCCACAGCTGACTCCCTCCGCTTCTTGACCACTGAACTAGAATACCTCCCCTCGACTCATCTTCCGTTCCCTTTTTCTCTCTTCTTCCTCCCCTTCAGCAGCGCCGGTAATCCAAGGAAATGGCAGGGGAGGTATTCGTAGTTTCCCTTCTCAGTGACGTTTCCATTTGGACGCTAATCACTCCGGCAGCGTCCAGATCGTAATGGTGTATTATGAGGTGATTCCCCAAGGCGTTGTTATGAAGCTTAATGAGTTTATGAGAAATTTACTGTTTTCATTTGATACTCAATTACTATGTTCATTTGCATTTTTTTTATTTTTTTTTTTTTAATGGTAACCGTTTTATGATAGTCTCTCTCTCTCTCTCTCTCTCTCTCTCTCTCTCTCTCTCTCTCTCTCTCTCTCTCTCTTGTGCTTTTTTCTCCTCGCCACCCTTCTTCCTAATACATCGATACTTAGAATTACAATCGAAAATGTAAGTCAAGCAAGACCGTATGTGTGTGTGTGTGTGTGTGTGTGTGTGTGTGTGTGTGTGTGTGTGTTCACGCGTTTGACTACAGGAAGTTGATGTGGGTGTTTCTTTCTTAAAATACACACACACACACACACACACACACACACACACACACACACACACACACACACACCGCGTACAGTAATGGTAAGCACGCTCGGCCCACAACCAAGAAGACCCGGGTTCGAGTCCCAGGCGCGGAGTGGCAATTAGGCCTCGCCGGCTTTTAATGTTCTGTTCACCTAGCAGCAAGTAGGTACGGGATGTAACCCGACGGGTGTGTGGTGTGTCAGTGGTCTCAGTCCTACCCAAATATCGGTCACTATGAGCTCTGAGCTCTTTCCGCAGGGGGAACGGCTGGCTGGGTGACCAACAGACGACCGTAGGTGAATCACACACACACACACACACACACACACACACACACACACAAACAGTTATTATTTATTCACACCACCACTACCATCATCATCATAAAGGTCACTTTCCCTCCTGAGTGTTCACACCAGGATCCATGCGACAGACCGTCTGATAGTCTGTGGTATGGGTCCTGGTCCACACGAGTTCCTGACGCAGACACATCAAGGCATTTCGCGAGGAGAAATGAGCCAGGCGTACCCTTAAAAGATACAAGACCATTACACCGCCCATTACTGAAGTCATGAACGTGTACCTACCCCTACAGCAGGAGCAGCAGCAGCAGCAGCAGCAGCAGCAAGAAGAACAACAACAATAACAACAACATTGACAACAGCAGTACTAACAACAGCATTAATAACAACAACAGCAACAACAACGACAACAACAACAACAACAACTACAACAGCAGCAACAACAACAACAACAACAGCAACAGCAATAGCCACTACAACAGCAGCATCAACAACAGCAACAACAGCAACAGCAACAACTACTACAACTGCTATTACTACTACTATTACTACTACTACTGCTTATAATAATAATGATGACGATAATAATAATAATAATAATAATAATAATAATAATAATAATAATAATAATAATAATAATAATAATATATCACATTACTGCGTCTCCGGCTGCTACTGCTACTGCTTATGAATCTACTGTTACTTTTGATACTGTTGTTAACATAAGTGTTCTTCATTCTTAGTTTGGAGGAGACAGTTTTCAAACAGAGGATGTGTGAGCGGCTAACAAGATACCGTGACACCCTTTATGAAGATTATAGAAAAAGAAAACATGAAGAAGGCACTGAGATAATCACGCACACACCCATAGGAGTGACCATAAGACAGTAAGCGGAGCCCGTCACGCAGCAGCAAGTCATAAGTACTGTCAGTGCGAGTGATAGTCACCAAAATATTTCCTGGCAAGTTGTATGAATTCACCAAGTTGTGCTGTTTACACCCAACTACAGAAAACACACACACAAAAAAAAAGACATCAAAGACATAACGACACATGCGTGGTGGAAATGTGACAAAGCGCTGAGAAAGTGTACTGTAGTGTGGTGCTGTGTGGTAGTGAATAGGAAGTGTAGCATACGCATTGTGGCACAGCATTAAAGGGAGTGTAGTACAGCATGGGAGGGAGTGGTGCAGATCACTCAACCTACTACGATCCATCACCCGAGGAAAACACTCCAATGAAAACAGACAGTGAACGCAATTAATCACGTACGATCCATGGTTCCGGTGGTCAGGTATTGTGCATTAACCTCAAGTCTCTCGAGCCGCAAAAAGAACGTCGAGACGAAATACATCATACAGTATAATCTTTACGCAACTTTTATCAAATCAATGGTATAATATTTTAGTACACTTCACTTCATGACACAGCAATACAGAAATATTAAACACTCAGATTAAAAAAAGTATATATATATATATATATATATATATATATATATATATATATATATATATATATATATATATATATATATATATATATATATATATATATATATATATATATATATATATATATATATATGGATGCAACATGCTATGGTAACATTTTCCTAGCATTTATTCAGATGATATACAATGGAGATAACGTAACCGCAAAATCTCTTTAAGTCTGAATTCCACGGTCTTTGTTAGAATGAGGCACTTTAGGAGACAAATTGCCCAGACATCCATTTATTCCTACACTGCTGACGGTCTCTCTCATCAGCTGACAGCCATTGTGTCATCACTACTCTTTTTGTATGACTGTCAGTCCCAATCCAAAGTTCACCGCGCTTGTCAACCCTGCGCTCTAAAAACAATATAAATGAGTTCAGATCTCGATCATTGTGTGATATGCTCGCCAAAACTGTTGGTGATTGATTGACTGATTGAGCGACTGAGTGAGTGAATGAGTGGCTGACTGACCGACTAACTGACTGACTGAGTGATTAACTGATCCTGTGACTGATTACAGCTAACGTTGTGCTGCTGCATCATGAATGGAGTGGCACCCAACATTCATTACAAAAAAGGAACTGAAATGATAGAAAAAAAGGAAATTTAAAGAGAGAAAATAAATTGCCAGCATGAAAGCCGGAGACTAAAATTATTCCAAAACGGCAAGAGTTGAAATCCAGCAACAAAAATGGGGAAAAAAAAAAACTAAATAAACATGGGGCAGAAAAAAACAAACAAATAACAAACTGGTAACTCTGAAACAAACAAACTTTAAAAGTCTGCATTAGGCTTAAGAGGTCACCATCACCCAGAACCCAACGAGAGGAAAAACAAATTATCTCCATCTCGGCGCAGGGAGAGGCACCGACCATACACCCATAAACCAGGGCCTCAAAACTAGAGCAAGGGGCTACAAATTCCAGCAGTCAAAAAAAAAAAAAAAAAAAAAAGATTGAATTACGGCGCTGCATTAATAAGGCGCCGCGTCCAGTCATTATCATTATCATTATGGAGAGCAAATATACATGGAGGACGACGACCTGTAAGATAAAAAGTAATACAGTAAGTGGTGCATGCTTTAGCAGAGGATAAAGCCAGGAGAGTTCTAAGTGACGTCCTGACACGTGGATTTAACTGGCATTTGCTAAAAGAAAAGTAAAATCAAGTCAGGTCAGCTACCTCTGTTCCTGATACCTCCCCTCTCAAAATAATTCAAGTCATGGAATCGCGAGATAAAAATAGTTCCAGCCTTCCAGGTTATCGTGTATGGTAAACAACTTGAGCCGCACATTAACGTCCTCCTCAACTATTTCTTCATTAACTTCTGCAATAACTGCAGTCTTAGATGCCACTTTTCAATCTGTAGAACACAACCTCTCTCCTCTACTAAACTTCATCTTCTTTTCCTCACTGAAACACAGGTGTTTGAGGCAACTGACAGTAGCCCCTTTTTTTGTTCCCTCCTACTTTCTCTATCGTCCTTTTAATTCCAAAGCTGGATGTTGCGTCTATGTGCGCAATGACTTAACCTGTTCTCCTGCCCACGCTCTTGAATCTTCTGGGTTTTCAACCATCTAGTTACGACTACAGAGTCACTTTCAAACTAAATTTATCAGTGCTGTATACCTCTCACCTAACTCTTCTGACTATAAGAGATTCATTGACTACTTAACCTCCAAAATAGAGCACATTCTCTCTTCCCTTTTGCGGAGATTTCCTCTCTCTTCACTGACCATCCTGGTGAACTAGCCTTTAACTTTGCTATCCTCCATGACCTAAAGCAACTGGTGCAACACCCTTCTGGTATTCCTGACCGTCTCGGAGATACGCCCAACATTCTTGATCTTTTCCTAACCTCTAATCCTGCTCATGGTGTTATCCTATCTTCTCTGTTGGGCTCCTCAGATCACAATCTCATATCTTGCCCTATCTCTCCAATCCCTCCTCAGCATCCCCCAAAGCGCAGGTGTCTCTGGCGTTTTGTCTAATTAGGCGGACGTGAGGAGGTATTATGCTGATTTTTCTTGGAATAAATACTGCTTCCGTGTCAGAGATTCGTCTCTGTGTGCTGAGCGCATATCAAAGGTGATAGTGTCTGGTATGGAGGTGTACCTTCCTCACTTTTTCTCTCGACCTAAACTTTCCAAACCTTGGTTTAACACAACCTCTTCTCGTGTTATACATGATAGAGAAGTGGCCCACAAAGGGTAGTTGATCCTTCAATCACTTGAATCTTATGCACTTTATATTTCTGCCCGGAATCATGTTAAGTCTGTTCTCCAACTAGCCAAAAATTCCTTCATTAATGAAAGGAGTCAAAATCTTTCAAGATCTAACTCCCCTTATGACTTCTAGCACCTTGTCAAAGACATCTCAAATAATTTTGATGCTTTATCCTTCCCTCCTTTATTTCAACCTGATGGCACCACTGCCATCTCATCTATTTCTAAAGCTGAAGTCTTCGCTCACACCTTTGCAAAAAACTTAACCTTAGATGATTCAGGGCTTGTTCCTCTCTCTCCTCAACCCTGTGACTACTTCATGGTACACATTAAAATCCTTCGCAGTGATGTTTTCCATACCCTCGCTGGCCTAAACCCTCGGAAGGCTTATGGACCTGATGGGATCTCTCCTGTTGTTCTCTGAAACTATGCCTCCGTGCTTCACCTTGCCTAGTCAAATTCTTTCAACTCTTTCTATTATCATCTACCTTTCCTTCTTACATATATTCAGTTTGCACATATTCAGCTTGTTCTTAAAAAGGGTGATTGTTCTGATCCCTCAAACTACCTTACTGATTCTTGGTCTTCCTCTTTAGAGATTTTGGTGAAACTTTTCCTATTGCCTCAGACATATCATAAGCTTTTGATAAACTCTGGTACAAAGCACTGATTTTCAGATTACCCTCCTACGGCTTCTATCCTTCTCTTTGTAACTTCATCTCGAGATTCCTTTCTGACCGTTCTATTGCTGCTGTGGTAGACGGTCACTGTTCTCCTAAATCTATTAACAATGGTATTCCTCAGGGTTCTGTCCTGTCACCCACTTTCTTACTACTATACATCACTAATCTTCTAAACCGAGCTTCTTGTCCTATCCACTCCTATGGTCATGACACCACCATGCACATTTCCACGTCTTTTCGCAGACGTCCAACCCTTCAGGAATTAAACAGTTCACGAAGGGAAGCCACAGAACGCCTGACTTCTGATCTCTCTAAAATTTCTGATTGGGGAAGAACAAACTTAGTATTGTTCAGTACCTCAAAAACTCAATTCTTCCATCTATCAACTCGACACAAGCTTCCAGACAACTATCCCATCTTCTTTACTGACACTCAACTGTCCCCCTCTTCTACACTGAATATCCTCGGTCTGTTCTTCTGTCTGTCTGTCTGCTTCTGAACTCCAGCTTCCTATGACTTGAACTCTTTCAAGAGGGAGATTTCAAGACACTTATTCTGTAATTTTTGACAAACGTTTTAACTCTGTTTGGGGATCGACGCCTCAGAAGGCCTTTTTTATTGCAGTTTTGTTGCTCTTGGCCGGTGCCCCCTCCTACATAAAAAGAAAAAAAAACATCCCGATTAAAACAGATCCTTAAACAAAGACAGCACGCGAAAGTAAAATGCACATTCACTTAAAGCTCAATAACGCGGCACACAAACTCGCACACACCCACGCAAACTGTCATACCTACGTAAGGTGTCACCAATCACGCGGCATTAGTGTGTGTGTGTGTGTGTGTGTGGTGTGTGTGTGTGTGTGTGTGTGTGTGTGTGTGTGTGTGTGTGTGTGTGTGTGTGTGTGTGTGTGTGTGTGTGTGTGTGTGTGTGTGTGTGTGTGTGTGTGTGTGTGCGCGCGCGTTGCATGCGTGCGTGCGTGCGTTAAGCATAAAACAAAGAACATGGCGAGGAGTAACAAAGAGAGAAAATAAAAAGAAAATAGGAGTAGAGGAGGAGGAGGAGAGAAGGTCTGGAATGGAGGAAGG
>NC_087160.1:29421931-29434431 GCF_035594125.1 Scylla paramamosain
ATAAAAAAAAGAAAAATAGAAAAAATCATACCACCCCCCGTTCAATCTTCGTATGCAGAAAGAAAGTGATATTTATTGTGCTATGGCACAGTAACAACAGCAAGAGAGCCGTGAACTAGGATCGAAATCACAATCTTTCCGCGCTAGCCGTGCACGGCACCATTGTAACACTGAACCACCCGGTCCCCACGAGGCAAGATTAAAAATATGCTGTGAAAAACAACTACGGGAAAATAAAAAGTGTATAAAAAAATCTGCAACGTCCTCTTTAGGTAGGAACACACCGTCTACCTCCATCACCGAGCCCATACCATGCTATAAGTTCCTCTTTTATACACACGCATTGACTTATCCTGGAGCACTACACTCCTTTCCGACACCCACACAGTCTGTCACACTTGCATGACGTCAACAATCACCGAGAATTTAGGATTCTCCTTTTTAGAAGACTAAGACAGCACGTGTGTGTGTGTGTGTGTGTGTGTGTGTGTGTGTGTGTGTGTGTGTGTGTGTGTGTGTGTGTGTGTGTGTGTGTGTGTGTGTGTGTGTGTGTGTGTGTGTGTGTGTGTGTGTGTGTGTGTGTGTGTGTGTGTGTGTGTGTGTGTGTGTATGTGTGTGTGTAAAGGAAGACCCAGCACCGATTCCATCACGGAGAGGAAAGGCACGTGTATGCCACTAACGAGAGAACACAATATTGTTGAGTGCAAGTGTTGGAAATGTGAGTAAGAACACGACCGATGAGAGAATCATCTCAATGATCTACCACGGACGCGGCTTCCTCGTTCCTTCGTGATTAAATCTTGATAACTCCCCACAAGAGTCTTCGCAAAGATGTAGTGGAAATCATGTTCCGCTCAAGAGGAATCTGAATCAGTTAGCAAAGTCAGTAAAAACAAACTTCACTACTGAATCTTCTTTGTCAATGGAAACTTAAGGACTCCCGTACCTTCAGGTGTCGTTTGTCCAAGTAAAGACAAGACGCAACCCTCCACCGTGTCCTAAATATCTGTCCATTTTTTCCACCAGTCCATCTTCTGTTATTTAATTACTCATCCCTCTCCGCCAGACTAATTAAAGCAGCGCTGTGGAAAATGTGTCTTCTGAACTATTCCTAAAATTCACAGTACCACGTTTTGATGTTGGTTTTACTTCACCCTTGTAGCAAGTTTACCCTTCAAAATGCCTTACAAACGAACACTGTTTCAATAGAGTGAAAATAAAGAGCATTCACTTCATCACTGTCTCTCTCTCTCTCTCTCTCTCTCTCTCTCTCTCTCTCTCTCTCTCTCTCTCTCTCTCTCTCTCTCTCTCTCTCTCTCTCTCTTCAACGCTGACGCAGTGTTGCATCACCGGCAAGCTTCTATCGCACCATTTTCATGATATCATTCACAAGCCAAGTGCCGCCACCTGCACCCCGCCGTCTCCCTTGCAATTCCAATGTACTGAACCCACTAAAGTATTTCTTTATGCTTATTTATGATGCAGAAGTTAACCGACACCACCTCCCTTTTAAGTTCTTCACAAATAAAAGCAGAAAAATTCTACTTATATTTATGCATTTGTCCATTTTCTTGTTGAGCTGTGTTCGCTTTTCACCGTTTATTAGATGTTTTCCTAACCATGCTGGCAAGTACGTTTCATTTTATTTATCGGCCGCGTCTTGGGTGTGTGCTCGGCTCGCCTGCAATTTATTTTTCTTAGGGATTAAAAGTTTTCCTCGATGAAGGCTGTAAATTTTCTTCTGCAAGCATTTCTGTGGTAATGTGCGCCTTTCCTTTCGTAATACTACTCCTTACTCACTCCCCCTCCTGCCTCTTACTCAACGTTACTCGCCCTCTTCTTCTTTTCATCCAAAACTCCTCTTCAGTTCCTCCTCATCACATCACTTTTGTCCTGAACCTGCTTTTCTCTATTCATGCCGCTGCTGCTTCTTCGCTTCCTTCTCTTCCTTCTTCTCCTTCTCTTTCCCTCCTCTCAATCTTTACTAACCTCTTTCTCTGGACCCTCCACCTCCTCTTTCACTCTTTATTTCTCTCCACTTACGCCCTCAAACCCACTCTCCCTTTCTCTGGACGTGTTTATCTTTCTTCGTCTTTATCCATATTACCGCATCTTTCTCCGTCTCTCTCTCTCTCCACTTTAGCTTTATTTTCCCCACCCTTCTTCCTTGTATTTAATCCATTTATGTTGTTTTATCTTCCCCCACTCCATTTGTTCTTTTTTTCCGTCACTCGCCGCTAAATTTTCCCTCGCTGCAGTGTTCATCTCCTTAGTCTGTCTTGTATTCATGTTCTCTTTAATATGTCATCTGCTTTCCAACGTGTATTGCTTGCCTTTCCAATGACACGTGCGTACCTCATTTTATTTTTTACCTTAAACTACCAAGGATGTCTTTTTTATTATTATTAGTATTTTTTTTTTTTTTTTTATCCTCGATGTCTTCATCTCTGTTCATACTTAAATCATATATCTCCACTAATTTCGTGTTTTTACTTCCTTCCTGAGATATTTTCTTGTTTTGTTTTGTTTTTCCTTACAGTATACATGATTTGCTCCGTGTGGGGGTTTCTTTTCCTTCCCTCCTTCCTTTTTATTTCCTTTCTCTTCTTCTTACCCTTCATTCGCTGTTTATGCACTTTTCCCTATTTCCCTCCTTTCCATCAGCTTGTTCTTCTTTCCCGTAATATTTATTTTTCTTCTACTTCTTCTTTTCCTTCTTTCATTACTCTTCGTTTCTCTTTTTTTAACTCACTATTATTTCAATCATCCTTTTTTTGTATTCTCTTTTCTTCTGACTTCCAATATATATTTTACTTTTCTTCCTTTAATTCTTCTTTTCTCCTCTTCTTCCTTCTTCTCCTCTCGTTTGTGTACATTCTCTTCTGTATGAGAGGTGTTCTTCCCTTCTCTCTTTCTTTGTCTCTCTCTTTTCTCCTAATATCTCCATTTTTCCTCCTCCAGTATTTTTCTTCCACCTTCTCCCGTTACATTCCATATCCCTCATGCGGGAGTTCTTCCCTTCTTTCTTTTCCTTCTTTCTCTTCCTCCAACTCTTACTTTCCACCATTCTTCTCCTCCATCCCTTTCTTCCCTCCTTTCTCTTCTTTCTTCTCACTTGCCGCTACCCTCCATTCATCAAGGACCGGGCGTGGTCTAAGTTAGAGGCTCCACAAACCTCATTTTTCATCCCGCAGCGAATTATTCATGCCTTCTGATCCCTCCTTAATAGCTTGACAAAGGAGCCAGGCTGGAAAAATAGCAGTGGCGGTGCCGAGGGTTTGTGGTTGTGCTGGTAAGGCGGGTGTTGGTGGTGTTCCTAATGGCGTTGTTACAGGGACGCTGATGTGAGAGGGGGGAAAAGAAAGAGAGAGAGAGAGAGAGAGAGAGAGAGAGAGAGAGAGAGAGAGAGAGAGAGAGAGAGAGAGAGAGAGAGAGAGAGAGAGAGAGAGAGAGAGAGAGAGAGAGAGAGAGAGAGAGAGAGAGAGAGAGAGAGAGGGTGTTGACTGAGGCTCATATTTAGAAAGTGGGTTTTTTCTTTAATTGATATTATCTTGTTGTTGTTGTTCTTATTATTTTTTTGTTATCATCATTATCATCATTATTATTATTATTATCATTATTATCATTATCATCACTATTATTATTATTATTATTATTATTATTATTATTATTATTATTATTATTATTATTATTATTATTGTTGTTATTATTTTTTGTTATTATCATTGTTATTGTCAATATTATTATTATTATTATTATTATTATTATTATCATTATCATTATTATTATAATTATTATTATTATTATTATTATTACCATTATTATTAATATTATTATTGCTGTTGTTGTTGTTGTTGTTGTTGTTGTTGTTGTTGTTGTCTGGATTACTACAAAAAGGAATAAAAAAATCGTTTAATTACCGCTCCACAAAAATACTAATAAATAAAATATATATATATATATATATATATATTATATATATATATATATATATATATATATATATATATATATATATATATATATATATATATATATATATATATATATATATATAGATATATATATATATATATATATATATATATATACGTATATATATATATATATATATATATATATATATATATATATATATATATATATATATATATATATATATATATATATATATATATATAATACTTATATATATATATATATATATATATATATATATATATATATATATATATATATATATATATATATATATATATATATATATATATATATATATATGTATGTATGTATGTATTTGACGAAACATGTGTGATATCAGAGAGCTGTGTGTGAAACATACTAGTTTCGTAATACTCGCATTAACTCTTGAAGTGATCCAGATAACTTTTTTTTTTTTTTTTTTGTACAATAATATATCACAAGTTAAGTGACGAAGTACAAAAGGCATAATCACTGTTAAAGAATTAATGAGAACTGTTATGTAACACGAAAGCCCGGTGCTTCATCAGTACACTGTTTTTGATTCCTGCTTGCAAGAGATTCTTCATTTATAAGTCACTGATTCTGTATCCGGTATCCGATATTCTTTCCCTATATTTTTATATCCAATTCCACATCTGTACAAGAAATGTTGAAAAGTGTAATTATCGCGTGATATTATATTTATGTATTGTTATTCTTTATGTTCTTGTATTCACTGATAATCAAATTTATTCCTAAAAATATTATTTAAACTTTTTTTGTAAACACCATATATTTCATTTACAAAAGATAGTAATAAAAAATGAGCTTTAACGCAGAATGATTAATTGTATAGACATGGAACCTCAGTACTTTTTTTGACCCTGCTGATAAAGTTTCACCTAGCATTCTGTCTATTTACACTACTGGCATTTCAGGTTTATCTGGTGATTCTCCCTTTCACGAAGGTTAAGGGGAAATGTTAAAGTTTCTCCACCTTTGAGTACACGCATTACCAAAGTCTGGGAGTACATAACCACCTGCTGCCAGTATTATCTTGCACCTCACTGCATGGAGAGGTGCTCTCGTGTCGCTGGTAAAGGAGCGCAAAGTTTGCTCCACACTGTATATTTGTAAGAATATTTAAACAGATCATAACTGGAGATTGGCATGAAAAGTGTATTAGGTCACGAAAATGTGATCTAATTTTGTCTTTCTGTTTGTCTCTCTCTCTCTCTCTCTCTCTCTCATCTCTCTCTCTCTCTCTCTCTCTCTCTCTCTCTCTCTCTCATCTCTCTCTCTCTCTCTCTCTCTCTCTCTCTCTCTTTGTCTCTGGAGGGCTGCGGGATTCTTTTCAGCGCCATAATACATGTTTAACATTGCTGTGAATCCTCATTACTACACCACCAAAAAATAAAAAATAGTGTTGCGTAGATGCGAAATTTTCGTAACTTACAACGTCGAGTGAATGCCCACGTAAATGAGTGCTATGCTTAGACGTGTAATTTTGAAGAGCATCTTTATATTTTCCGATTACATAATATTTTCCTATTACAACTTCTATAATTTCATCAATACATTAATGCTGCTTACAAACATACATTTTTTTTTCTGCCTGATTATTTTTAGATTCAAAATTCTCACCGAAAAAAAAAAATTCTCGTGAGTCGAAGTCTTCAGTGGAAAAAAGGCATCCACCTTCAAAGAAAATTGGTAAAATGTCCGAAAGATATTATTTAATCTCGCATGCTGACAGGCACGGCTTGGGCACTGTAATGCATTCCAGGCCACATTTAATATTATTTTTTTTTTTTTGTGTGTGTGTGTAGAGAGAGAGAGAGAGAGAGAGAGAGAGAGAGAGAGAGAGAGAGAGAGAGAGAGAGGAGAGAGAGAGAGAGAGAGAGAGAGAGAGAGAGAGAGAGAGAGAGAGAGAGAGAGAGAGAGAGAGAGAGAGAGAGAGAGAGAGCATGTACGAAGACTAAAAGTTTGTTATAAGACCTATGAAACCTAATCCTGTGCTCTTCCTGATTCCGATGAAATTCATCATATTTTAACTTTTGAATATCTTCCCATTACAGGGAGGTATATTGCTGAACACTTCAATACGACGCCAAAGATAAATAAATTATCAGCTCCAGCACGCTACGTATTCACAGGAGAGCACGGGGAAAGGAGGTGCAACATATAAACTTAGTGTTTGTCTCGCACAAACTTTACTCTTCAGTGGAAGGCAATAAAGGTAGTATAAAAATGTCCTTCAAAAATCCTGACGTCACTTGACTTCAAGGTCCCAGGAACAAAGACGCCCTGATAACTGCCTGACAGAATCACGTCTTCCTCGTTAATCTTCGCCGAAAAAATAAAACAAAAATATCACAAACGCAAATGTCAGCATAGAACACATGCGAGGAGCTAAATATAGAAGGAAAAAAAAAAGTAAGGACGTAGGAAGCTAAAAATACCTTACTCCTGGACAGGGCGTAATGGTTTCTGTACTGCCGTCAGAGAGCTGCTGGTGTTGTTAGTGGATCTCAGTTCGCGACACACCTCCACCGGCCTGGGGAGTGAAAGACAGGAAGTTACAAGAAATAAGGACTGCGCGTGTCTCGTTCAAGTTACAGAGGAAGAAATAAAATAGAGAAAATGTTTACACTGAGGATAAATGATAGTCTCACCTGACTCACCCCGGCGGAGGAGGGCACAAAGAACAAAAAGGGACAGACACACACACACACACACACACAGGCACTTTCCTCCATAATAAGTTACTTTTATTAGGGTATTACTCACTGAAATACGCACACTTTGCCCCTCTCCCCCCGATAAAAAGTACGTCCATGTCGATTTATACTTATGTTTCCTTCAGGTGAACTGTCCTGGGTACACAGAGGTGTGGCAGTCCCCGTCATGCTGCGTCACATTTTCCCTGCACACTGCGCCACACTCTCTCCATGCTGCGTCACGCTCCCTCCATGCGTCCGCTGCCGAGTCACACTTTCCCTCCACGCTGAGCCACACTCCCTCCATGCTGCGTCACACTCCCTCCACGCTGCATCACACTCCCTCCATGCTGCGTCACATTTTCTCCATGCCGCGTCATACTTTCCTTCCACACTGTGCCACACTCTCTTCATGCCGCGTCACACTCCCTCCATGCCGCGTCACACTTTTCCTTCACGCTGCGTCACACTCCTTACACGTTGCGACACACTCCCTCCATGCCGCGTCACACTTTCACTCCACGCTGCGCACACTCCCTCCACGCTGCGTCACACTCCCTCCATGCTCCTTCACACTCTGCCTCCACGCTGAGCCACATTCCCTCCACGCCGCGTCACACTCCCTCCATGCTGTGTCACACCTTCCCTCCACCCCGCGTCACACTCCCTCCATGCCGCGTCACACTTTCTCTCCACGCTACATCACACTCCCTCCAGTCTACCACACTCCCAGCGGGTATGTTCCTGATGTTCCCCTTTGCGGTTTGATGTCCAGGTTTTTGTTCTGCTTTTTACTGATGTTTGTAAACACCACAAGTTTAGAGATAAAATCACCCAACAAGCGAGGAAACATTTAAGCGTCAGTGTCATCCGCGCCGACAGTAATTGTAGCGCTGCATGACGGTCGGCCATGCTGTGAAATCAGAGCTGATGAATGTTCACCAAATGTGCCTGCCACTCGATGTCACTCGCACAACCCTGAGGCGCTAGCTGACAGCTAGAACATAATGTGACATTGTATACTCTCCATAAACAAATAATGTCTAGATGTGTCAAGAGGAAAACCTGAGGCTCCGCAGACTTTCAAACTGATTATAATAGGCGAGAAAGGACAGCAACTTTGACAGTATCCTATTATGCATTTCTCACTTCACTTTAGACGAAACATGATGGCTTTTTGTAAACACTTCATGACATACGGAGAGAAGACCTGAGCCGCGGATCTTGCGACGGTGACTACAGTACCTGTGTCAGCTCCTGTCTCCGACTACTGCAAAACCCGCGAAAGAGAGACGGCGCATCTATCAGTTTACATCTCTTGAAACTTTTATTGTTACATTTTATAAGAAAAGTGATCGCTTATTCATCCTTAAAACATTTTATTTCACTTATAAGTGTACACTAGCCCACCAAACTCATTCCCCCACCAACACCTCACAAGGTAAATACACTCCCCGCGACTCCTGCTGACCGATCTGAACTAATCTAAATTAACCCAACTCAACTCATCACCGGACAACTTCGTGGTTCAGTTTAATATGGCTTAATTTTAGGCATACCACCGAACTCCACCCGAAAACCAATATTTACCCACAAGTTGTGAGGGAGACTTGTGTATACACCAAACGAAGAGGTCCAGAGCACGAGGGCTAGGCGTGGAGTAAGGGGATGTGCGTAGGGTGAGGGGAATGTTATGTGGGGGATGAGGGGAATGTGTGTCGGAGGGGATGAAGGAAGTGTATGTTGAGGAGAGGGGAACAGTGTTAGAGATGAAGTGTGTGGGGAGTGTGTGTGTGTGTGTGTGGGGAGTGGGTGGGTGGGCGGGTGTGTCAGGTGGATGGGTGGGTGTGGGTACGAGCACTGTACATATGGTGTGGGAGGAGTATGAAGGCTGACAGAACTACGCATAGTACGTAACTGAAGTTCATTAATTGAGTACAGTTTACCCCAGTAACAATGGTGTCGAATGTCGCCGCACGTCACAATTATCCAAAAACAAAAGCCTGGAGGGAAGAACGTGTGACTGTGTAGATAAAAGAGACACGAAAAAAACGTAGAAAGGACCACTTATGCCGCGACTTTACTGGGGACAAGGATGGCGCTTATAACGAACCCTCTAACCTTCAAACCCCCGCTCCACCATACACACACACACCACGTCCTCGACAGTGGCAGGAAAATAGTGCGTCCCCGACCGAGAATTAGAGCTTTCGGTTTTGGGAGAGTCTTTCCAACGTGTCCTGCATCAAAATAGCCGATCTCTCTCTCTCTCTCTCTCTCTCTCTCTCTCTCTCTCTCTCTCTCTCTCTCTCTCTCTCTCTCTCTCTCTCTCTCTCTCTCTCTCTAATGGTAGGTCCTCTGAGTATTTACCGATAGGAACCAAACGTGCCATTTCAATTCATATTAATTTTTCAACCGCATGTAATATTCCCTGCTCTCCCTCCTTCCTTCCTTATCCCTCCCTGCCCTGATCCTCCTATTTTTCTTCTTCACTTTTCCCTGCTCTTCTTTTTTCCCATTTCGCCATTCCTTAAGTGCCTCTTCCTCCTTCCCTTCCTCTCCCTTCCATCCCTTGCTTCTCCTATAAGAGGGTTCTTCTCTCTTATATATTGGAATTTCTCAGTCAGATATTAATAGCTTCATCGTTTTTCCTCTTTCTCTTTCTCTCGTTCTGTTCATCGTTATTAGTTTCGCTACTCCCTTCATGCATTAAGGGTCAAAGTTACGACCCCTGCAGCCATCCCCATCAAACGTAGCTCATCATTGCGCCATCGCCCCTCGCACTGACGTCAATTCTATTACCATTAGTTCTCTGTCATGACCATCACTGCAATTACCGGCATTATAGCCAATACTGCCACATTTGTACCATCATCACCAGCATCATAATGATCACTACGATTACTGTATAATTATATTAACTGTCTTTTTTTTATTTCTTCCTTTTCCTCGCATTTCTCCTGCTCCTTCAATTTCTCTTACTTGCTATCTCACTGCTCCTCACAAACATCCAAAAGAAGATTAGTCAGATTTATGGATGGGGACGATAGGCGGAAATAAGTGCGTATGTTTCATACAGAGACCGCCACGTGTAGGCCTGATGGCTTCTTGCAGCTTACCTTATATTTTCTTATCTTCTTATGTTCTTATTCCTGTAAGGATCTATATGTTTGCTGTTGTTTGTTCTTCTTTTGTGTTTTTTTTTCTTCTTCCTCCACTCCTCTTCCTCCTCTTCCACTATCACACCCACCAATCACACAATACAACACACATTACACCGTCAAAGAGAAAGTTCATCTTATTCTCGCTGCCACAGCAATCTTACAACACTTATCTGTGTATCTCGTCCTCGGACCTTCTCTTCATGTCTGACTCTCCTCCTTCTCCTCCCCCCCTCCTTCTCCTCCTTCTCTTGCTCCTTCCCTCCCTTTATTGATAAAGTTGTCCTCCTCCCCTCCCCCCACCCTCATCTCTCAGCCACATCGCTCTCCTGACAACGTTACTAAGGGCGTCTGTCTGTTATCTTTCCTATCTCTCGCGACGTGTCCAGTCCCGCTGCACTTCTTCCTTTGTTCCCTAACGAGTAAATCTTCCATTCATGTCTCGCTGCTCTCGTCCGTTCCCTAAAATCCAGTTGTTATCTTATCTCAGGGCGTCAGGGGAGGATGGTTAAAACAGATGACTCTTTGCTTCCCCCCTCGCCGCGGAAAGGAATTTTTTTTCGCCACCCTTCGCCTCTTCCAGCGGACTTGACGAACTGCTGTATTTTCAACGCGAACCTCGGTGACGTGTTTCCTTCCCATGGGCATCGCATCCTCGCATGTCACGACCATGCCTCCCCCTCACCCCCACAAAAAGGAGAGAGAGAAAAAAAAAAACACCAAGAGAAGGTTAAAAATGTGGACGCGACCTATTAAAAGAATCCTAATTAGTTTCGTCCGCTATAAATTTTGGGCAGTACTTGAAAGGAAAGAAAAGAATAAAAATAGAAAAAAAATATATGATGGAAAAAATGTATGATGGAAAAAGTGCAGATTAGGTTTACGCTTCTGAGGACACGAAGGAGCCAATGTGTCCTCGTGTGGAATGAAGAGAGGGAGGGAGGGAGGGAGGGAGGGATGGAAGGAAGAAAGGAAGGAAATAGGAAGGAAAGAGGGAAAAAGGCTAGGAAGGAGTGACGAAAAAAGTGACGTAAGCTGTTAACAGAAAAAAAAGAAAAACACTGTTTGGGATAAAATGTCGAGAGAGAGAGAGAGAGAGAGAGAGAGAGAGAGAGAGAGAGAGAGAGAGAGAGAGAGAGAGAGAGAGAGAGAGAGAGGAGAGAGAGAGAGAGAGGAGAGAGGAGAGAGAGAGAGAGAGAGAGACCAATTGCTCTATGTATGTAAATCAAACATTTTTCGAAACAAACAAATGCAACAACATATGAAACAAAACCAGAACCAGGAAATGAAGAAGCAACTGTACTACTCCTACTTTTTTACACACACACACACACACACACACACACACACACACACACACGTTGATGGTCACGTTCCCAGGAAACAAAGGAGAGGTAATTAAAGTGCAGCGCGACATGACGAGAGAGCCAAGTCGACACAATGAACGAATGGTAGGACAGTATAATTTTTCTTCCACAATAAGAAAAAAAAATGCAAAAAAAAAAAAAAACGAATCTAAAGCAGAGAAAAAAAAAAAACTCACTTTCAATTTCTTTCACTAATCTTTACTCATTATTATTATCCATCCACTGTAATTCTCCCGTCCTGTTCTCATTATCTTATCGTGTCTTCCTCTTTTCGCTACATATGACTGTACAGGTTCATTCATTTGTTATTCTCCTTTTAATCCCTAAATCATCATCAAGTCCGTAAATCCGTTTCTTCAGGTATTTATCATCATCATTAAACGCGTAATATGACTTGCGTCTTTCATTATGGAGACGAAAATACCACTGGTTAAGCCTTTAATTCCACCTTGTTCTCTCCTCATACGTGAGAGAGAGAGAGAGAGAGAGAGAGAGAGAGAGAGAGAGAGAGAGAGAGAGAGGGGGGGGGAGGGGAGAATGGAGGGAGTGCAAGGGAGTTCATAGCGGTAAGACAAGTATTAGTGAGGATGAAGAGTAATGAAGCCATTGTACATTTTAACATCTTAACATTTTATTTAGGAAGTGGGAGGAAGTTACAAAGAGAGGGAGAAAAGATATAGAATGGAAATATAGAAATACATTGATGGTTAGCAGACAAGATATGAAAACTAAGGTAATTCAGAAAAAATAAATAAATGAAATAATTCACAGGAAATTACGTTCTATGACAATTTTATTTTGATATAGATTTGATTTTGACAAACCAAGACTATTTCCTTTGGAGTTTGAATAATATAATTTTCCTTTTCTCAATAAACTAATGTTACCACAAGGTTTGATACAATCCTGTTATCATTATTTATTTCGAGCGTGAAATTGAGGTTACGTTATATGACACTGCGTAAAGAATTATGTATTTTACCCACCCAACACACACACACACACACACACACACACACACACACACACGAATGCTACCCTTCAAACCATATGATTAACACAACACACACCAAAACAGTAACCCACCATAACCCACACATCATAAACACATTTTTCAAGAAAGGGCAGACAGGTGTTGAGCGCGTAATTAGCGAGACCAAGTTACCTTTCCTCAGGCGAGCGAGCCCTCAACACGCCACAGCCCTTCACTGCACACCACGGCACCTCAGCTACTCAGGAGGAGGAGGAGGAGGAGGAGGATATAGGAGGAGGAGGATGTAGGAGTTAGT
>NC_087160.1:29439431-29446931 GCF_035594125.1 Scylla paramamosain
CATTCCCTTAGATGCCGACATACTGAAAAGTAGATTAAGCGAACCTACCATGGAGATCTTTACTAAAATCCTAAAAAATTCGATTTACTGACAAAAATAATAATAAGCAGTGACCAAAGATGCATGAAAACAAAAAATAACATTTATGAGGAGCGAATAAGAACATTTCGAAATGCCAGAAGGAAAGTCGGAGTAAATGAGAGATATTTTGAGAATATTGAGAGAATATTTTGACAATACTGTGATAAAAGAAACTGAGCTGGGAAAAAAAAGAAAGTATATATATATATATATATATATATATATATATATATATATATATATATATATATATATATATATATATATATATATATATATATATATATATATATATATATATATATATATTACCTTGCAATACTTGAAGCACTGTACATAAAAGAATTCAACACCAGGCTCAATATACAGGGCGAAGATTTACAGGCCTTACCAAGCATGAAGGGACCAAGCACCACTGCTACAGAGAGCCTACCAGCCAACCGGAGCTAACCAATCAGCGTCTCCCCCCCACCGCCGCCACACAAGGAGCCCACCAGTCACGCTATACCAGCCAATCACCACCTCCTACGGCCCAGAACGACGCCACGACTAGCGGTTCGGATGAGGCCACCACAATTCAATGGCACCTTTGCTTTTTACAATGGACCCCTTCCACTGCCAAACTTACACTCCTACAATCCCCTCCGTTCCCCTCTCCTTCCCACTCCGACTACACCTTTCATTGTGGTTCAGATGAGGTCACTTTAACCAAATGGCCACTCTGCCATCCAGAGATACCCTTCTTCTGACACTGCTATGACCCTTTGTACTCTGACAATCCACTCTGTTCCAGCACATTCCTTTCTATCTCACACCATAACTATTCTACCATGGTTCGGATGAGGCCACTATAATGAAAATGACCCCACTGTTGTTCTCCGACTTCTTTCATTCACTTTACATTCCACCAATCCGGGTTGCCCAACCTTGGGGAATGCGCGCGTCCATGGCAGTGATGCACAGAAAAAGCACAAGAGATGGGCCACTTAGAGCCCGTGTGGGGCTTTGGGCCCCACGAATCAACTAAGTAAGCGTGTCCAGTCATTCTGGTTGCGGCTTTCGCGGTGAAAACATCTCTGCGACCCTCGCTGATGGGGAGATTCTCACCACGTCCCTGGCCCCTACACCCCAACGGCGCCTTGGCTTCTCCTCACTCGAGGACGAGGGAGGCTCGTGGCAGGTGACGAGAAGGAGGCGCTGCAAGGCGTCTCCTCCCAAACGCCCCACCTTCGTTTCAGCAGTATAAGCTCCTCCCCCATGAGGAGCTTACCCCTTTCCAAACCGTGAGGCGGCTGGAGGAGGAGTACCTGGGCCTGTCGCTTCGAGTACTCCTGTTTGGGCGTGAGCTTATGCACAGGCTCAAGACTGAGGAGTCTGCGTTTCTCCTCGCACGAGGCTTGCGAGAGAAACCATTCGGCATCACTCTAGATGAGGCCACGGTGGAGACCAAGGGCGTCGTTTTACGATTACCCTTGGCCTTCTCCCTCGAGCCCATCTTGGCGTGTCTTCGCGTTGCGTTCGCCCCCAGATGTTCGTATCGTACAGGACACGGCCGCCGAGAACCCACGCGTCAGGTTGAGGTGACGTTCAGGGGGGCAACTAGCGGACTCCCTCGACCTAGGCTCGTGGGGTGTGTACTCCGTCAGGAGGTTCACCCCTGAGCTCTTGGGGTGTGTACCTCGTCTGGAGGTTCACCCCTGAGCTCCCGTTGTGTTTCAAGTGTCAGGCCTTCGGGCATGTCCCAAAGCAGTGTGGGTCACGCGTTCTCTGCGGTGTCTGTAGCGGCTGGTATGCCACCTCGCAGTCCATCAGCGCCCTGAGGGCTGGGGAAAACCGTCCTTCTCGATATCCGAATTGCGGCAAGGGTCACCATGCGTGGCACAAACTCTGTCCGAAGAGGCTGAGGAGGCTTTTCCCAGCTGCTCTGGGCAGAGGGCGGCCACTGAGAACTGTATAGACCAGAAGCTTTTGCCAGCAGCTCATCCACAGACTGCCACTGCAACTGCCACGGACCTGCCCTCGAAGAAGAGGAGGAAGAAGAGATCCAGGGTTGCCCCCGCAGCTACCGAGCCCATGGAAGCAGAGCCAGTCACCGCAGGGCAGCATACCTTCGACGCCTCTGTGCAGACAGAGCCAACGCCCCTGCCATGCCGCTCCTGTGCCGCCGTCCAAGCGACCCCGACTCTGGAAGACGCCTCGTCACAGACAGCACAGACGTCAAGCTGGAACTCCACCAACCAGAGAAGGGCGACAGGCATCATTTCGATAGAACTTCTCGAGATGAGCCATAACAATGGCCTAAGCCCCCTTACAGACGACGACGAGAAGCCCCCCACAAATCCCTCGCCTCCTCCCGCACCAGGAAAAAAAAACGGCACCATCGCTGCGACTGAAGACAAAAGCACAGACGGGCCAACCATAGCCCGTGTGGGTTTCAAGCCCCGCGAAACAAGTCAACGTGTCCAGTCATTCTGCAGCTACTGAGGAAGAGTTAAGGAACCCGAAATCGCAAAATAACAAGCATGACTAGCTACGGCAAAGTCGTCAACCAAACTTCAAAAGAGTACAGGACTCTTGTTAGATATAAAGTAAATATCTTAAAGAAAATATTAAATGCTGACCTAGGGATCACATTTAATGAAACATGTGTAACAGAGAATCTCCTGCCCGTATATACTCTCTCTCTCTCTCTCTCTCTCTCTCTCTCTCTCTCTCTCTCTCTCTCTCTCTCTCTCTCCTCTCTCTCTCTCTCTCTCTCTCTCTCTCTCTCATGGCGAAAACAGAGCAAAGACTAATAAATAGGAAAGGGGAAAACCATGCAAAGACTAAAAGGGAAGGGGAAAAACCGAGCGTAAACTACAAGGAAAGGGAAAAAACGAGGAAAAACTACAGGAAAAGGGAAAAAATCGAGCAAAGACTACAGGGAAAGGGAAAAAATCGAGCAAAGACTACAAGAAAAGGAAAAAACCGAGCAAAGATTACAAGAAAAGGAAAAAAACGAGCAAAGACTACAAGAAAAAAAATGAGCAAAAACTACAAGAGGGAAGAGGAAAAACCGAGCAAAGACTCCAAGAGAAGGGGAAAAACCGAACAAAAGTTGCAAGGGGAAGGGAAAAAAACCGAGTAAAGCTTACAGAAGTTGTAACAAAACAGCAGGAGGAAGACAGAATGTTAATCCGCGAGTGTGTTCCCAAATGAGTGATTAGGATATTTCACTTAAAAGACAACAGTTACCCCTAATTAAGCATCAGTCTCATCAGAAGGAAGATAAGGGGGAGCGGGGAGGGACAAAGAAAATAGAGACTGAAGAGGAGAAGAGTGGAGGAAAGGCACCTTTCGTCACAGAATACTCGACACAAATGAAAGCGTAAGAAGCAATAGGAAGGAAGGAAAGGAGCAGGTAGAAAGAGAAGGAAAATGATACGGAGGAAAACAGGAGAAAAGTATGAAAGAAGGAAGAAGAAGGGGACAATAAGAGGAGAGAGGGAAAGCGAAATGGGAATTCAAGAAGAGGAAGGAAGGAATAAAAAGGAAAGAAATGGGAGAAATAGAAAAGTAAAAGAAGAGGAAAAAGAAACAGAAGGGAAAGGGAGGGAGACAGGCAGAGGAATGAAAGCGGGGAGGCAAGAATGGAGGAGGAAGGAGAGGGAAGAGCAAGCCGATGCGTATATCAGATGCCAAAGCTCCAATAGTCCCCCGGGGAAGAAATCTCTCTCTCTCTCTCTCTCTCTCTCTCTCTCTCTCTCTCTCTCTCTCTCTCTCTCTCTCTCTCTCTCTCTCTCTCTCTCTCTCTCTCACGTTGGGACTCGCCATGTGGAGTGTGTTGACACTGTGTTAATTGGTTCTGCCTGTGGGGTGTATCGTGGCGGCCTCAGTCATGGGAATAGCGGCCCTTGGGGTACACCAGCAGCATTCTTGGGCGGAAGGGCAACAGGATCCATGGAGTGAGACGATAGCGACCCCTGCAGGAGGCAAGCAAGACGCTGACGATGAGAGGTATGACTCATTATTGCTCATCAGTATCCAGGCGAGTAGGCAGTCCAGTAGTTTCTGCTTTTGTCAGTTATTGTTTTTACTATCATTATACTACCGTGTCTTATTGAATGTTAAGTTGAAAGAAATACAAAGGGGACTCAGACTTTTTTCCGACTATTTCCTCTCTTTCTGTAACTTTATCTTCACGCCCTCTTCTTTCCTCCTAGCCAGTCTGTGTCCTGTCTTTTCACCAGCCACAGTCCTCTCCACTTCCAGTGCCTTACTACACTCCACAACTCTTAATCATACATGTGCATTATTTAAATTTCCTTAACTGTGAAAGATTCTCCACAAAACCACAGATATATATATATATATATATATATATATATATATATATATATATATATATATATATATATATATATATATATATATATATATATATATATATATATATATATATATATATATATGTATATATAAAGCTTTATAAAGAACAGCAACAATAACAGCAGCAGCAGCAGCAGCAGCAGCAGCAGCAGCACCAGCAGCAGCAGCAGCAACAACGACAACGACGACAACAACAACAACAACAACAACAACAACAACAGCAACAACGACAACGACAACAAGTTAAAATAACAATGTAAAGCCCACCGAAAAAAAAAAGCACACCAATTACATCCCGTCACACAAGAACTTTTTAGTGCATACATTGATCCTAATCACTCGTGAAAATCGGGGCTGCAACTGCCGACAATCAGCATAAGTTGGCAGTAATCAGGAGGACGAAAAATGGCCCTACCTGTCATTTCACAACTGGGCCAAATCATTACACACACACACACTCACACGGATAGATATATATTTATTGACTATAACATACAAATTGCGAGTACAAATGCGATATTCATTGTGATCTATAATAAGAAATCGCGTCATTGTAATACTATAAAGAAGCAGTCAAGTATTATCCGAGCAGCATCAGTAAACTTATCAGAATGATGGTGCTTGATGCAAACAAGTAAGACGAAAAAAAATAAAACCCCAACACAGACATTACGTTAAGCTATAAAGCAAACAAATCAAAACAGTCAAGAGAAACACATAAAAATCATAATCTAGACGATACGTAACACTGTAGCACAAGAAACTAAACACAAAGTCGCCCAAAACAAATACATTATAACCGTGCCACAACCAGTACCAAACACACATGCACACACACGTATAGATGGTGCAGCGGTCAGCACGCGTGATTCGCAGCCGAAACATTCCTGGTTCGATTCCCTGACCAGGTCAGGAATCTTTGAACGGACTCCTTTGTCGTGAAGCCCCTGTTCACCTAAGGCAGTGGTTCTCAACCGGGAGTGCGCGGACACTCCCGGAGGAGAGCGAGCAGAGGACGGGAGGGAGAAAAAAAAATAATAATAATAATAATAAAAAAAAAAATAATAATAATAATAATAATAATAATAATAATAATAGCGTAGGCCAATACAATAATAGCCTACCCAACTGCATTGAACCAGCTTTTAGGGGGCCCATCTCGCAAGAGGTTGAGAACCCTTGAACTAACGTACCTGGTGTTAAGTGAGCAGGTGTGACTGGCTGCTTAGGGGGAAGAAACAAACTCCTGAAAAATACACAGAGTAGTTTTATCATGCCGGGCATGGTCTTCCAGATGCCAATACAGGGTGACGCCACACGCCCAAAGATCACCAATGCCATGGGAGACAAAGGACAGTCGTGGTTCTCATCAATAAACATTTTTAAACTACCTTTATAATTCATAGCTTTATATGTAGCGTGGACAGTGTTTCTATTTTATGTTCACAGTTCTAACACATATGCTTGTAATTTTCTTCATAACAAATCAACGGCGTTTGTTTAGTTTCTATTTTAGTTGACGTTGAATTTGGTCGCATTGTGAATTAATGACTTGCGATTTAGTAAAGTGGAAGTGTTGGTACGTAGAGCAGCAAGTAAATTAAGTCACACGAAACTACTACACGTGTGAAAAATGTGTTAAGTATTGACAATTCAAAGCAAACTTAAGCTAACTTTATTGAAAAAAAAAAAAAAACGCAACTTCATAATAAGGCTTTAACTTAAAAAAAAAAAAAAAGTGACTACCCTAAAAAAGGACTATGGAATAAAATTATTGATAACCACAAATTGACTAATAATAAACTACGAATAAACAGTAAAATGAAAGTAAAACAAAGAAAACCATATCCAGCACTGCGATCACCACCACCACCACAACCACCACCACAACAAACCTGTACTTAATAACCACGAATGAACTAAATAAACAGTAAAATGAAACCAAAACAGAAAGAAAACCATCTCTAGCACCGCAACCAACACCACCACCACCAACACCGCCACCACCACCACCACCACCACAACATCCGCCACCAGCACCAACAATAATAACACGAGTTTCTAAGAATTACATCCCACGTTCACAAGTTGCTAATGCTTCTCTCCCCTTCTTCCTTCCCTTTCTGTTTCTCTCCCCCCCTCCTTCCTATCCTATGCCCTGCACCTCCCTACCACACACAAATCCTCTCCCCACCCCACCCCCTCAGTGTCGTCCGCTAATAACTGCGTGTTGGCGGCGGGAAGTAAATCGCTGCGGGATATTGCGGATTCAATTAATTCGGTTAGAGGAGGAGGAGGAGGAAGACGAGGAGGAGGAGGAGAAGAGGGAGGAGGAGGAGGAGGAGGGGTAGTAGTAGTAGTAGAAACACATAGGAGCATTAAAGGAAGACCAAAACAACAGCAGACCTCCTAACCCTTAAGTATATATTTGTGAGAAATTATAATATCAGACCTAAAGAGCGATTTAATAAGAAAAGAAAGGTGAGGACCACCGAAGGACTGTGTGAAGTAAAGCCTTGTTGTTTATCTGTTTCGTCTGCTGTCTTAAAAAATAGCATACTGTAGTTGGTGGTGCTGTTTATAGCGGTCAGAGGAAGCAGAGGAAGAGAGAGTTAGTGAATTTTCCCAGGAGTCACAAATGTCTGAGCCACGTCTCACACCTTGAAATCGTATACCAAACTGAGAACTTAAAAAAAATGGCACTGCAACAATGTCATATGGAGGCTTCACCCATCAAAAAAATGTTACTTACGTGTCAGCCTAATAGATTTTGCTGTTTCCTCCCTCCAGCCAAGACACGAAACACAGATCAGACCAACAGGTACAGCGTATTCACAAACAATCACCATTCACTGCTGGGATGTTTTTGCCATAAACGAAGAAAAAAGATGCAGTCCGTGCTTGTTTAATTAATATTTTTTCTGATATATTTTTATTCGTTTTTCAATTCCTATTCTTTTATAGCTTTTTTTTTTATCGTACTTTTATTTTCTCGTATATTACCTTTTTCTCTTTCCCGTTGGGCTGCGAGGGAAACGGTTGGCGTGGGGG
>NC_087160.1:29456931-29471931 GCF_035594125.1 Scylla paramamosain
TAAAAAACATTATCCACTATCCACATTCACAAGCAAAATCAAAAACCTCAAGGATGGAGGTACAAAACTGGTGTCCTCTCTCCTCTATTAGTATTCAGTGTTAGAGGCCTGTAATAATACCCCGAGCGGCTGCTTCTGCTTTTTCTCCTTTTTAATCCTTGGCGAAAACTCGTTACATGGCGAATTCAGCACTTAGCAGTTAACACTAGCCGTTTTTAAGGTAAATTTTGGTTGGCGATAAGTGCCTAAAACATATAGAGTTTGGAAAAAAAGCGTCGCTCATTAAAATCTAATAATGAAAAGATGATGTTGAGGTGAAGCACAGGTCCTTCCTCTACCATCTTCTCTGCCACACATATAATATGATTAACATGAAAGCCACTCAGTGCGGAGATGGAATTACAGTCTGCTAGCTATCAGAAGACGTAGCGTGTGAGCTTGTTACATCACCTACATGAGGTATAACTCATAAAGCCGTAAGTGAGATACCAGGACTACACGACATCCACCCCTGTCAACTTTTCTTCATTAACTTCTGCAACATTAATGGTCTTAGATCTAATTTTTCAATTTGTAGAACACCACTTCTCTACTAAATCTATTTTTTATTTTATCACTGAAACACAGGTGTCTGAGGCAACTGACAGTAGTCCCTCTCCTGTTCCCTCTACTTTCTCTATCTTCATTTTCAATCCAATGCTGGATGTTGCGCCCATATACGCAACGATTTAACCTGCTTTCGTGTCCACGCTCTTGAGTTTTCCGAATTTTCCACCATCTGACTACGACTACAGATTCACTCTCAAACTAAATTTATCTGTGTTGTATAATTTACCTAACTCCTCTGACTAAGAAATTCTTTGACTACTTAACTTCCAAAGTGGATCACATTCTGACTCTTCCCTTTTGCGGAGATCTCCATTCTTGGAGATTTCAATGTTCACCACCATCTTTGGCTTTCCTCTCCTTCACTGAACATCCTGCTGAACTAACCTTTAACTTTGCTATCCTCCACGACCTAGAGCAATTGGTGCAACACCCTACTCGTATTCCTGAGATACGCCCAACATTCTTGACCTTTTCCTAACCTCTAATCCATCTGCTTATGTTGTTACCCTATCTTTTCCGGTGGGCTCCTCCGATCATAGTCTTAAATCTGCATCTTGTCCTATAGCTCCAATCTCTCCTCAAGATATCCCAAAGCGAAATGTCTCTAGCGTTTTACCTCTGTTAAATGGGAGAACGTAAGGAGGTATTATGCTGATTTTCCTTGGAATGAGTATTGATTCTGTATCAGAGACCCGACTCTGTATGCTGAGCGCATAACAAAGATGAAAGTGTCTGGCATGGAGACGTACATTCCTCACTCTTTCAACCTAATCATTCTAAACCTTGGTTTAGCACAGCCTATTCTAGTGCTATACATGATGGAGAGGTGTCCTACAAAGGGTACTTGAGCCTTCCATCAACAGAATCTCATGCGCTTTATATTTCTGCCCGGAATCATGCCAAGTATGTTCTCTAACTAGCCAAAAAATTTTTCATTAACAGAAAGTGTCAGATTTTTTCAAGCTCTAACCCCCTCGTGACTTGTGACACCTAGCCTTAAAACATTTCCAATAACTTTGCTTCTTCATGTTTCCCTCCTTTATTTCATCCTGATGGCACCACTGCCATCTCATCTATTTCTAAAGTTGAACTCTTCGCTCAAACCTTTGCTAAAAGCTCTACCTTGGGTGATTCAGGGCTCCTTCACCCTCTGACTACTTCATGCTACCCGTTAAAATCATTCGCAGTGATGTTTTTCATACCCTCGCTGGCCTAAACCCTCGTAAGGCTTATGGACCTGATGGGCTCCTTCCTTTTGTTCTCCGAAACTGCACCTCCGTGTTTGCACCTTGCCTAGTCAAACTCTTTCAACTCTGTCAACATCTACCTTTCGTTCTTGTTGGAAGTTTGGCTACATTCAGCCTGTTCCTTAAAAAAGTGACCATTTTAATCCCTCAAACTACCGTCTTATTCCTTTAATTTCCTGCCTATCTACAGTTTTTTTAATCTATTCTTAACTGGAAGATTCTTAAACATCTATCACTTCACGGCCTTCTATCTGATCAGCTATGGGTTCCATCAAGGCCGCTCTACTGGTGATCTGGCTTTCCTTACTGAGTTATGATCATACTCTTTTGGAGATTTTGCTGAAACTTTTGCTGTTGCCTTAGATATATCAAAAGTTTTTGATAGACTCAGGCACAAAGCTTTGATTTCCAAACTACCCTCCTACGGCTTCTATCCTTCTCTCTAACTTCATGTCGTTTCCTTTCTCACCGCTCTATTGCTGCTGTGGTAGACTGTTCTGTGGTCACTGTTCTAAATCTATTAACAGTAGTGTTCCTCAGGGTTCTGTCCTGTCACCCACTCTCTTCCTATTATTCATCAATGATCTTCTAAACCAAATTTCCTGTTCTAACCACTCCTACGCTGATGATACCACTCTGCACTTTTCCACGTCTTTTCATAGACTTACAATCCTTCAGGAAGTAAACAGTTCACGGAGAGAAGAAACAGAACGCCTGACTTGTGATCTCTCTAAAATTTCTGATTGGGCAGAGCAAACTTAGTATTGTTCAATGCCTCAAAAACTCAATAACTCCATCTATGAACTCTACACAACCTTGCAGACAATTATCCCCCTCTTCAATGATACTCAACTGTCCCCCTCTTCTACACTGCATCCTCGGTCTGTCCTTTACTTATAATCTGAACTGGAAAATTCACATCTCATGTATAGCTAAAAACAGCTTCTATGAAGGTAGGTGTTCCGAGTCGTCTCCGTCAGTTTTTCTTACCCCCCAGCTGCTAACTCTGTACAGGGGCCTTATCCGTCCATGTATGGAGTATGCGTCACATGTATTTTTTTTTTGGGGGGGTTCCTCTCATACCACTATTTTAGCCAGGGTGGAATCAAAAGCTTTTTCGTCTTATCAACTCCTCTCCTCTAACTGACTGTCCTCAGTCTCTTTCTCATCGCGGCAATGTTGTATCTCTTGATATCTTCTCTCTATTTTCATGCCAACTGCTTTTCTGATCTTACTAACTGTATGCCTCCTTTCCTCCAGCAACCACGCTGCACAAGACTTTCTTCTTTCTTTCATCCTTATTCTGTACTTCTCTCTAATGCAAGAGTTAACCAGTACTCTCAAATCATTCATTCATTTCTCTGGTAAACTATGAAACTCCCTTCCTGCTTCTGTATTTCCTCCTTCCTATGGCTTGAAAGAAGTTCCTATGACTTGCCTTATTTTTAAGAGGGAGGTTTCAGGACACTTATCCTTCAATTTTCGATGATTCTCTTGACATCTCTTTTGGGACTAGCACCTCAGTGGGATTTTTTCCCTTTTTTTGGTTTCCTTGGCTAGTGACCCTCTTACGTAAAAAAAAAAAAAGTAATTACAACAGGTAAATAGATGGCCCTAGTGTGGTAGCATTAGCAGGAATATAACAGTTCAGGAGGATATCAGCAAGAGCAAAATACGTGAACCACCCATTGGAGTTGAAACGCAATACTTCGTTAACCAAAATCGTGCGCTGTTAGTTGCTGTTCCCATGTTACTCCATGTTTTCTGTTTGACTAGGTAAATACATCTACGTAAGTAGCATATACATAAGATATACTTCCTGAAATATTACCAGCTCTGGTGTCTGAAGTGAAAAGTAAGAGAGAGAGAGAGAGAGAGAGAGAGAGAGAGAGAGAGAGAGAGAGAGAGAGAGAGAGAGAGAGAGAGAGAGAGAGAGAGAGAGAGAGAGAGAGAGAGAGAGAGAGAGAGAGAGAGAGAGAGAGAGAGTTTTACCTGATATAAATTTTGAATCAGTTAATTGTTTTAATCCAATCAAATTTTGTAAAACCAAATTTTGTAAAACATGTTACAGTTTAAAAATAAACACTTCAAATCACAGCAGAGAGAGAGAGAGAGAGAGAGAGAGAGAGAGAGAGAGAGAGAGAGAGAGAGAGAGAGAGAGAGAGAGAGAGAGAGAGAGAGAGAGACCAACACGCCCAGAGTGGATAGAGTCTCATTCCGAGCACACTCCAGGTTTCACACAAGTTCTGAAAACGCATTGGCCACACTTCCCGCATCCTTTATCCCGCTGGGCTGCGCAGTGCATTTTTTCCATCGCGCCACCAGAGTGTCTCCTTCGTTTTCTGCGAGATAAAGAGGACGAGGTGAGAGCGTTTCCTTCTTCCGCCTTCTCCCTCACTTACCCAACGACACACACACACACACACACACACACACACACACACACACACACTAAAGCCTCTCCTTTTCCTTGTCTCCTTTATCCTTGAAGACTTAAACGCAGTGGTGAGAGGTCTCGTTCACACACACAAACATTAGCAGAAGGAATTTTTTCTCCTGACTCTCTAATGTTACATGTAATTTGGTTCTCTTTTTTTCATTGTCAACATCCAAGAGAATAATATACCCCCACTTTTTAATTCCTCCTCCTCCTCCTCTTTCCACATCTCCCCCTCCCCTTCTCCTCCTTCTCCGTCTCCTACTCCTTCTCCCCCATTTAATCCTCTTATTTTACCATCTCTAAGTGGAACAGAGCCACAGCCATTAATGTTTTTTTTACTATAACTCATTAATTTCCCACCACAGAATTCTCTCTCTCTCTCTCTCTCTCTCTCTCTCTCTCTCTCTCTCTCTCTCTCTCTCTCTCTCTCTCTCTCTCTCTCTCTCTCTCTCTCTCTCGTGCTCATCAAGGCCACAACGCAGCTTCAGGAACAACTCAGGCACACATAACTTGATTCTTCGTTGAAACTCAGTAATCAAGGGAACACGAAGGGATATCAAATTGCAGCAGATATGTTAGTCTTGAAGAGACCGTTCGTGACATAAAAACAAGAGATACAGAATACCAAAAGTAGTCACACACACACACACACACACACACACACACACACAATCATTGCAATACACTGAACGCCAAGTATAATATTTCCACAGAATTATTAAACTGAACCTTTACTCATGAGAAAAAAAATAATAATAAAAACTTCGAACACTTTCCCTGATTAGTATGCATTATTTATAACGCTCTTCTTTACTCGTGTTTGGAAAAGTGGCAGATTTTGGTATTTTATTCTTTTCTTAAGCCCACCATCCACCACCGGCCAAAACTTTTATTACGTTGGGGTGTAGCGCCAAGGCAAGCAAACTCCCGCAGATAAATAAGAGGTGCACTTACCGCGGCTCTCCGTCTGTGTTAGCCAGGCCGAGACATTCACACGATTTGTCCCGAGCGCAGCGTGGCACAGGAACCGGGAAAATAAACGTCCCTTGAGAAAACATTTTTACCGCTCGAGTTGTTAATTTTTGTACGAATCGAAGTGTGAAATTATTATACCAATCAATAACAATGAAATTCCCAAAAGGATAAGAAAGTTTTTCCGCTCCTCATTCCCTTTAAGTGTCACCATAAGGCCTTCAGCGGAATGTCCTATCACTTCTTCTAACTATTATACAGTAATGTACTCAAATGGCCTGAAAAGGAGCTGAGAATCTATTTGTTTGTTGACATTGGTAATTTTCTTTAAAAGGAGGTGGGTATAATTGGGGTCAGGAAAAAAATAGTAAGGCAAGCATCCTATTACTCCAAGGCGTACGTTCAACATGTTCATATGATATACAAGATATAGAAAGGTTATTCGTTTGTTCAGATCTATGGTTTACGGTGATCCTTTAAGGATTTTGCCGTTTCTTGCGTCTTTGATTTAATACTATTCGAAAACCTGCCATACAACTGTCATATTCGAGAGACTTCCTTCCATGACGCAACGTTGCCAGTCATTTCTCACCTGGGGTACGTATAATATAAAGGCGAATCCTGTGTAAAGCATATCAGTCTCCATCCCGTATGACCCCCAATGTTGTAAGGCTTTAAATCAATCCGTCAACCACGCCTGCCCCCCCCCCACCTCTCTCTCTCTCTCTCTCTCTCTCTCTCTCTCTCTCTCTCTCTCTCTCTCTCTCTCTCTCTCTCTCTCTCTCTCTCTCCTGCTATACAATTATGACATAACCGCGCTGCATTATTATGTTGCGGGCAACCACACACAAACTCTGGTCTGAAACAACAAACCTGTAATACACACAAAACAAAAGCTGGAAACCTCTAATTTACATACTGCACTGTACACGTGAACTGAACTTTGATCTGTTAAATACCACAATATGGTGATCAACCCTCCAGGACTAGGCTGCGAATATTTCAATTTTATGTCTCCTACGTGTGTGGGTGGATGAGGGAGGAGAAAAAAGAGGGAGAGAAGAAAAAAAAACAATAGAATCCTATAATTCCCTCATTCATTCTCTCCCTCAGTTATTCACATCATCATCCATATCAGCACTTCCCTTTATCCCTCTCTTTCTCTATCCTCCTCCTCCCATCCCTTAAATCCAAACATCATTCACATCCCTACAGTACATCCCTCTATCCCTCTCTTTTATTTTTCCCCTCTTCCTTCATATCTTCCTCTCAAACACATATTTCCGACACATTTATGAAGTACATCCCTGAATCCCTCCTTGCTTCCTCCAACCCCCCCCCCACCGCCACATACCAATATAGTTGCTAATTTGTATTTAATATTTTCTACCTCGGCTTAATTATTCCCCTTGGGCTGTGTGTGTTTGTTAATAAAATAACTCACGACTCACCGCTAATTGGCCGCCGCAGGGCCGCCCCACGTGTCCCTCAGGCCCACCAGACAACGCTTATAGCAAAACTACTATCGAGTATAATTCACTCACCTTCACCCCCATTGTTTTATTATCCAGTTTAATGGTATAATTCGGTGTGGGTTTATCTAGTGAGGGATGAACTGGGTTGTTGAGAGAGAGAGAGAGAGAGAGAGAGAGAGAGAGAGAGAGAGAGAGAGAGAGAGAGAGAGAGAGAGAGAGAGAGAGAGAGAGAGAGAGAGAGAGAGAGCAATATACAAAGCACCAGGAGTCACCACTCGTCACTTAATTAGTTCAAGATTCTCACCTTGACAAAAGCTGACACGCCAATAACCTCAATTCTCTCTCTCTCTCTCTCTCTCTCTCTCTCTCTCTCTCTCTCTCTCTCTCTCTCTCTCTCTCTCTCTCTCTCTCTCTCTCTCTCTCTCTCTCTCTCTCTCTCTCTCTCTCTCTCTCTCTCACACACATATAGTTCTCTAACCGTGATAATTCTGCAACATCAATAAACTGTTTCACTGTTACCTTCTGGTGATCAAGTGTGTGTGTGTGTGTGTGTGTGTGTGTGTGTGTGTGTGTGTGTGGAGTAATGATAGTAGTAGCAGTAGTAGTAGTAGTAGTAGTAGTAGTATAGTAGCAGCAGTAGTAGTAGCAGAGTAGTAGTAGTAGTAATTATAGAAGTAATAGTAGTAGTAATTATAGAAGTAATTATAGAAGTAATTATAGCAGTAATTATAGCAGTAATTATACTTAACTTCCAAACTGGAGCACATTCTGACCCTCTTCCCTTTTGCAGAGATCTCCATTCTTGGAGACTTCAATGTCCACCACCAGCTTTGGCTTTCCTCTCCCTTCACTTTCCTGGTGAACTAGCCTTCAACTTTGCTATCCTCCACGACCTAGAGCAAGTGGTGCAACACCCTACTCGTATTCCTGACCGTCTTGGAGATACGCCCAACATTCTCGACCTTTTCCTGACCTTTAATCCTTCTGTTTATGCTGACACCCTTTCTTCTCCATTGGGTTCCTCCGATCACAATCTCATATCTGTATCTTGTCCTATCGCTCCAATCCCTCCTCAGGATCCCCCTAAGCGAAGGTGCCTCTAGCGCTTTGCCTCTGCTAGTTGGGGGGACCTGAGGAGGTACGAGTATTTTGCTGATTTTCCTTGGAATGACTACTGCTTCCGTGTCAGAGACCCGTCTTTGTGTGCTGAGCGCATAACAGAGGTGATAGTGTCTGGCATGGAGGCGTACATTCCTCACTCTTTTTCACGACCTATACCTTCTAAACCTTGGTTTAACACAGCTTGTTCTCGTGCTATACATGATAGAGAGGTGGCCCACAAAAGGTACTTAAGACTTCCATCACCAGAATCTCACGCACTTTATATTTCTGCCCGGAACCATGCCAAGTCTGTTCTCCAACTAGCCAAAAACTCCTTCATTAAGAGAATGTGTCAAAACCTTTCAAGATCTAATTTCCCTCGCGACTTCTGGCATCTAACCAAAAATATCTCCAATAACTTTGCTTCTTCTTTCCCTCCTTTATTTCAACTAGATGGCACCACTGCTATCACATCTATTTCTAAAGCTGAACTCTTCGCTCAAACCTTTGCTAAAAACTCTACCTTGGACGATTCTGGGCTTGTTCCTTCCTCTCCTCCACCCTCTAACTACTTCATGCTACCTATTAAAATTCTTCGCAATGATGTTTTCCATGCCCTTGCTGGCCTAAACCCTCGGAAGGCTTATGGACCTGATTCGGTCCCTATTATTGTTCTCCGAAACTGTGCATCAGTGCTTGCACCTTGCCTAGTCAAACTCTTTCAGCTCTGTCTGTCAACATTTACCTTTCCTTCTTGCTGGAAGTTTGCCTACATTCACCCCCGTTTTTCTCACCCCCCCAGCTGCTAACTCTGTACAAGGGCCTTATCCGTCCATGTATGGGGGTTCCACTCATACTGCTCTTCTAGACAGGGTAGAATCAAAAGCTTTTCGTCTCATCAACTCCTCTCCTCTAACTGTCTTCAGCCTCTCTCTCACTGTCGCAATGTTGCATCTCTAGCTGTCTTCTACCGCTATTTTCATGCTAACTGCTCTTCTGATCTTGCTAACTGCATGCATCCCCTCCTCCTGCGGCGTCACTACACAAGACTTTCTTCTTTCTCTCACCCCTATTATGTCCACCTCTCTAAAGCAAGAGTTACCCAGAATTCTCAATCATTCATCCCTTTCTCTGGTAAACTCTGGAACTCCCTGCCTGCTTCTGTATTTCCACCTTCCTATGACTTGAATTCCTTCAAGAGGGAGGTTTCAAGACACTTATTCATCATTTCTTTTGACTACTGCTTTGACCCTTTTGTGGGACTGGCATTTCAGTGGGCATTTTTTTTTATTGGATTTTTGTTGCCCTTGGCCAGTGTCCTTCCTACATAAAAAAAAAAAAAAAAGCAGCAGCAAGTATTATTATTATTATTGTTATTACTATTATTATGATGATTATGATTATTATTACTATTATTATTATTATTATTATTATTATTATTATTACTATTATTATTATTATTATTATTATTCTTATCATTATTATTACTAGTACCTAGTACCGTCTTGCCTCCCACTCAACACCTCGTCACAATGGGTAGGAGCCACGGGGAAGTGGCGGCCTGACGTCACTCGCTGGCCCTCGCCATTATAGCGAGCCCTCATTATCCTATGTATTACCTAGAGAGGCGCATCCACGAGAATACTTTAACCTCTGTACCCTCAGCCTTTCTGACAACGTGTACCAAAACAATAAGTAACATAATACAGCAAGGCGAAGGTACAAAATTCAAAGGTAAGCCAGAACAGTAGAAATCAGGAACAAAATTAACTCGAATCTTGAATCTGAGGCACGGAATTGTTTCGATAAAAAGACAGCTTGTTAGGATTGAGTTTCGCGTATTATTGCATAGCCTCGCATTATTTTCTTTGTGGATTGCTCAATTGTTTCCAAGCACTGGACGAGAATCGGGGGCAGGGCGGCCGCGGAACAGGCACAGTGGTATTAAAGGCTGGAAAACTGCGTAACTGCTTCATTAGTAGAAGTTTCTTAATCCTTTGTGCATCTTCCAGCGTCATTTTGCTCCTGAGCCTCGGAATCCTGCATGTTAACAGAATAGGGCCAACCTTGATTCCGCCAGGTCAGGAGGATCTGTGCCTGGCCGCTACCTGATGCTGAGTAATGCATCCACTGGACCGTAAATACGTGTGTGAATGAATTGATAAGATGACTGATGCGATAGTTTGTACCGTGACTTTGTACTTGCATTGGAAGACACCACACTATGCAACATACCACGTAACACATTCCTCACTCATTCTCAGTTCACACACCATCTCGGAAATCGCTCATACGCAAATAACTCAATGATAACGACCCTAAGAAACATGAGGGAAATTATCATTATCATTCTCTCTCTCTCTCTCTCTCTCTCTCTCTCTCTCTCTCTCTCTCTCTCTCTCTCTCTCTCTCTCTCTCTCTCTCTCTCTCTCTCTCTCTCTCTCTCTCTCTCTGTTGTCCTCGCAGTCCGTGGTAATGGCAGTCTTTAATTTTCAATGGAATACACGATGATATAAAAAGGAAAGCTAACACGCTACTCGGAATACACGCTCCTGCTTTCATGCTCTTTGTTCTGGTCTCCGCTTCCCCTCGTGACAGCTAACAGAAAACTGAAGCCCCGTGGGGGAATAAGACGTTCCTAACGAAGACTGGGGCTCAAAAATACATCGATAAAGAGAGGTAAATGAGCCTCTGATTGGACGCGGGGCTGCTGCAGATTTTTCTCCACAATGAAGAGCACGAGAGAGAGAGAGAGAGAGAGAGAGAGAGAGAGAGAGAGAGAGAGAGAGAGAGAGAGAGAGAGAGAGAGAGAGAGAATAGAGTATACAAGAAGAGGACTGGGGTAAGTGAAGTGGATAGCACGACACCAGGTATAGAGATAAACACTCAGCCAGCGTGAGGATGCCACTGAAATAGTAATGCGTGCTTCATGTGGTCAATAATAAGACTGAGTGTGTCAACTGGCTATTCAGGTACGTACGTAGGTGAAGAGAAGCAGAGGTGAGAGGATTACAAAATTAAACAAGAAAACATCCTTGAAGCATAACAGAACATGACGATGATAAATAAATGCACCCTTTAAGAGAACCAACGGCGGGTGATGTCTGGAAAGCCGCTCAGTGACTGTTTCAGATATACCAAGAGACAGTCACAAAGAGAAATCAGGAAAAACACTGAAGTCTTAAATGCGCTGTGATCTTACAAGGACTGTTTTCAAAGGTCACAAAGATAATTACTCGAGTTCCCATTGGGTGTTTTTTTTTATTTTTGTCCCATTCATATTATAATATTATAATCCTTGTTAAATTATACAATGATCATGAAAGCATTCTTAGAATCCTTTACGAAAGTCACTAAAAGGTACTGCAAATAGTTGACATGTATCACTGAATCCTTTAAAAATGTGAACTTCAAACAACATAAAAAGCACAAGAAATGAAAAATGGTGATACAATAAACATCAACACAATACCAATGAAAACACGATAGAGGAGCAGGATAGCACGGCCCTGACCCATATCATGTATACTTTAAAGGATAAATATAATTAGGTAAAAATACACTTCAAGGTCAAGTAATACAAGTGGTTCCTCTTATAGAGTCCTCTTGTGCCTTGAAGGATTTCGTTAGTGCTGGAAACTTAAGTGGCATTCACCACCATCCCCTCCGTTCCCTCTTTCCCTACAAAACGTATTTATTTCTAGTTCCTACTCCAAGCGCCTGACGAAGTGTCCCCTTCTTCCAGTCTTTTTGGTATAATATATATATATATATATATATATATATATATATATATATATATATATATATATATATATATATATATATATATATATATATATATATATATATATATATATAATATATTTTTCCACAGTATTTCTTCCCTCTCATCCCTTCTACATATAAATCTCTGTCTCTCTCTGTCTCTCTCTCTCTCTCTCTCTCTCTCTCTCTCTCTCTCTCTCTCTCTCTGTACAGTGTGTGTGTGTGTGTGTGTGTGTGTGTGAGAGAGAGAGAGAGAGAGAGAGAGAGAGAGAGAGAGAGAGAGAGAGAGAGAGAGAGAGAGAGAGAGAGAGAGAGAGAGAGAGAGAGAGAGAATCCTTGACGCATCGAAAAAATTAATCAGGGGGAGTAACAGACTTGTCTTGAACACCGAACATACGTGAACATAACACCGGAAGCAGGCAAGTGATGGGAGAAGAAAGGAGGACGCGCATTGTCGCTTTTCCAGAATGTTTACAATAGAAATCCAATTCCTCCTATTGAATCATGTCCCTGAAAGTCTCACACCGTTCCTTGTAGCGTCGAGGCGTCTCTTGTAGTTGCCGATTAATCAGACAACTCTAGTCTACGCAACCCAGCGTTCTTAACCGTCCCACAATCATGCTATTAGTATTTCCAGAAAGCATTTGTACCCTGTTGTATCTCCTCCTCCTCCTCCTCCTCCTCCTCCTCCCCTACACAGTCAACCCACACCTTACCACCCCACCATTAGCTTTTCAACTTCCACGCATCCTTTTCCTTCCGGTATTTGACGATGATATTGCCAGGAACAGGGAAAGGGGCGCAAAGGAGTAGAAGGAACGAGAACAATGAACGGAATAGAAGAGAAAGTATAACAAGAATGTCGATAACGATGAAAATAAAATAAACAACGATATAGAGGAATCAGATGAGAACTGGAAATAGTCCGCGAGCGAGTACAGAAGAAGACGGGAAGACAGGAACAGGAAAAAGAAAGGAGAACGAGAATGACAACCATGAGGAAAACAAATAAGACAAGGAAGCAGCAAGCTAATACAGGGAAGCCGGCGACCACGACAAAAACAACAAGGATGACGAAAATTAGAGAAAACAAGAAAATAGAACGCAGTGCAATGACAGGAACAAAGGCCGAGTAAAAATTGACGAAAATGATGTAGAGATAACACCAGATCGAGAACTGAAACATGGATGAGAAAACAAGTGGATGAGGACGAGGAATAGGAAAGCATGACAGAAAAAAAGGGTGAGAGCAGAGCTGAAATTCAGGTGCACTCACACACACACACACACATACACACACACACACACAAATGCAACAAATCAAGAGCCACGAACGAGAACGTGAACACGAAGAAGACAAGGAGAAGACGAAAAATTAGCGTTAACCACAGCACAGAACGAAGGCGGCTAATGAGCATCTTCACCTGTCCCTGTCAGTGTGCATCAAAGCTCCCGGAAGCGGTGGGAGAAAAGTGCAGTGATAAGCAGGTTTCCTCACGCAGCTTCAGAGAATAGTTCGTCTAATTGCAAGCATAATTATAGGTGATTAATTTGCCTTACCTGTAATTTTGCTGGAGAGAGAGAGAGAGAGAGAGAGAGGAGAGAGAGAGAGAGAGAGAGAGAGAGAGAAGGAGAGTGAGAGAGAGAGAGAGAGAGAGAGAGAGAGAGAGAGAGAGTTTTTACTTGATCAAAGAGTAAAACATATTATAACATGGTAAATATAATTATTCTGCTATGTTCATTAAGCAGAGGCTTCCTTTAGACCTGAAAATAAATAAGTAAATGAAAAAAAAATTATATATATATATATATATATATATATATATATATATATATATATATAATATATATATATATATATATATATATATATATATATATATATATATATATATATATATATATATATATATATATATATATATATATATATACGAGGTGTGTCATTAAAGTTCCAGGACTGGTGCCACACAAGTTTTATTTCACATCCAGGCTACAAAACTATAGGTTATCTCCTTCGAAGTAATCCCCCTGGCACCGCATGCACTTGTCCTTCCCTTCTCTGCCAGGCTTGCATGCACTGCTGGAAGGATTCTTGCGGGATGCTCCTCAGCTCCGTCGTCACGGCCTTTTTGATGTCGTCCGCATCATCAAAACGGGTCCCCTTCATGACCTCCTTGAGCTTGGGGAAGAGGAAGAAGTCGCACGGAGCGAGGTCAGGTGAGTAGGGCGGTTGCTCCAGCACGGCGATGTTCTTCTTGGCCAAGAACTCTCTGATGCTCAGGGCATTGTGAGCAGGCGCATTGTCGTGGTGAAGCAGCCACGAGTTGCCCTGCCACAACTCCCGCCTCTTCTCGCGCACTGCACGAAGCAGACGCCGCAGTACTTCTTTGTACACATGTTGGTTGACTGTCTGGCCCTGTGGCAAGAACTCGCAGTGGACGATGCCCCTCACATCGAAGAAAGCGATCAACATGACCTTGAAGCTGGACCTGGACTGCCTTGCTTTCTTCGGCCGTGGCGACGCCGGACTCTTCCATTGAAGGCTCTGGCGTTTGGTCTCCGGGTCGTACTCAAATACCCAGGACTCATCGCCGGTGATGACTCTCCTGAGCAAGTCTGGTTCAGTTTCCAGACGCTCGAGGATGTCCTGACACACCTGCATGCGTCGTCCCTTCTGGTCATCGTTCAGGAGTCTCGGCACCATCTTCGCACAGACTTTCCGCATGCCCAGATCTTCAGTGATAATCTTCCACACGCTGTTGTGGTTCTTTTAGGACACCAGTCCTGGAACTTTAATGACACACCTCGTATAAGGAAAAAGCAGGGCAAATTCTTGCCACCAGCAACATACAAAATAAATAAATATAAGGAAAAAGCAGGATAAATTCTTGCCACCCGCAACATATAAAAGAAATAAATAGTTATTCGATGAACAACGTGCTTTTTTTTTTTTCTTTATTATATTTACGTATATCTAACTGTTTGTAGTATTTCTGAACGACATGTAATTACTCAGCCAAGCATACATGCGAATATAGTTAACAGTAAATGATATTCCGTATATGACCTTGAAGTATGCCTACAATATATGGAAATGTATGTACATATAAAAGTAAACTTGTATTGTATGTTAAAATATACACATAAAAGTAAACTTGTATTGTATGTTAAAATACAATATAAAGTTTCCTTCTTTTATGCCTAATTACATCAGTCTAATAAACTACATTTTATCTTAGAGTTTACATCAATGCTGAAAGTATAACCTCAGGAAAAATCATTCCAGATTTTGGTACTTCACTGAGATGCTCCGCTGCGTATGTTGCGTATGTGCGGCAGACAGAGAGAGAGAGAGAGAGAGAGAGAGAGAGAGAGAGAGAGAGAG
>NC_087160.1:29476931-29501931 GCF_035594125.1 Scylla paramamosain
ACTTCTACAACATTCGCGGCCTTAGTTCTAATCTTCAATCTGTAGAACACCATTCTACCATATTTTCTTTCTTCCTCCTCCTCCTCTCTATTCAGAAGAAAAATAACCGATAAATAGAAATTCAGAGAAAATTATAGGATCTTTTCTTCTCTCCTCTGAACTCTAAGACAAAAATTGACAATAGATAAATGTACAGAGGCAAAGCAGCCACACGATCTCTTGATCTGAATTCAAGAAAAAAAAAACTGCAGTTACCTAGACAGGAATTAGCATGTGCTTTCAACCTTTTACTGAAATCAAGTAACAAAATACTGGATAAAACGAGTGAAATCCGGAAAACAAACACGTTTTTCTTTTCTCCTCTGAATTCAGGACAAAATATTATTGTTGAGAAACTGATGAAAAGATAGAAAAACCATCTTTTCATCTCTTCTCTGAATTCAGCACATAGATAGTAGATAAACATGTAAAACGACAAAAAAGGGAAACAATATTTTTCCCTTCCCTTCCCTTCCCTGAATTTAGAAAAAAAAAGCTGAATATACATGACAACAAAAAGAGAGAGAGAGAGAGAGAGAGAGAGAGAGAGAGAGAGAGAGAGAGAGAGAGAGAGAGAGAGAGAGAGAGAGAGAGAGAGAGAGAGAGCAATACCGTTCAAATAATCTTTCTTCCCTTCTCTTCTAAATTCCTATCACAGTCAATCTATTTCCTCTTCCTCTGAATTAATTTTACACCCAATCTAGCAGAACGAGCAAACCAATGACAGCAACACGGGTGCCAGATAATCAATGTGCTGTGTTGGTCATGTGCACCCCTTTAAGTCACTTACAAAATACCTGTCCATTACACTTCATCACGCACAGTGGCCTCGCGTCAGGAAAGGTGCTCAGAGCTTCACGGTGTAATAAATTTCATCATGAGCAAACACGCCTCCACGCACGCTCTGTCATGCACGTGTCCTCGATATATTTCAATTTCTGCGAAAGTGAATCTGTTTCCGCATGTTGTTAACGTCGCCCTTCCAGTTTCAAGGTGAATAATTTTGCGTTGTAATTTTGCGTTGTCTTTTTATCCTCTCTCTCTCTCTCTCTCTCTCTCTCTCTCTCTCTCTCTCTCTCTCTCTCTCTCTCTCTCTCTCTCTCTCTCTCTCTAAAATCCTAAAACTATGAGATTCTACATTTATGCATTTTATTGCGTATTATCTTCTTTCTGGAAAGCGCGTGGTTTAACCTTCCCCTGCAGGTCACATCTTCACGCACTATGCACATATATTTTAACTTTCAACGTTATATTCATAGCTTCATAGCAGGGTTTTTAACACTTCAGTCATTCCCTCCACCCTCCTCCACTGCTCCGCGATCGCCTTGCAGTTGTACTGTTAAAAACCCTGCTAGAACTCCCTAGAACTCTCTAGAACTCTCTAGAACTCTAGAACTCTTATTCTGGTACCTTAATATTTATGCATTTTTGTGTACTAGTTATGGTACATAAAGACAAGAGTTATATATCAACCCAACATAGAGGACAAACCCTATGTTCGTGTCACACGAATAAAAATCTCGGGAGGCATAATATCATTCCTTAAGTATGGAAGGATATAATACGCACGCCTCTTGAACAAACCGCACTTAAAGCAACCACAGTAAAATGCAGTGATACAGTGGTGGTGAGGGAAGGCCAAGTTCATGACGGAAGGCAAAATGTTTTTTTTTTCTTTTTTTTGTCAAGGACTCCACATGATTCTTTTGACTAGTCATTTTTCCCACCAAGTGCATATATTCTGTCTTCTCTTCCTTCTTTTTTAATCAGATAATGATGATGATGATGATGATGATGATGGTGATAATGATGGCGATAATAATAATAATAATAATAATAATAATAATAATAATAATAATAATAATAATAATAATAATAACAATCATCATCAGCAGCAGTAGTAGTAGTAGTAGTAGTAGTAGTAGTAGTAGTAGTAGTAGTAGTAGTAGTAGTAGTAGTAGTAGTAGTAGTAGTAGTGTTACTATTATTATTATCATTATTACTGTAATCCATTAATCACTCATCATTATCATCAGTAACATCATCATCAACAAGAACAACAACAACAATGACAATAATAATAATAAGAATAAGAATAAGAATAATAATAATAATAATAACAATAACAATAATAATAATAATAATAACAATAATAATAATAATAACAATAATAATAATAATAATAATAATAACAATAATAAAGCCAAAACTCTACACAACAGAGTTTTCGCTTTCTGGCCAAAGATGGAACATTTTTCATTTCGCTGCTCAGTCAACAAATCCTGCCTGAATGTTTGTGACAGCCAGCAGCAGTGCATTGCAGGTCGGGAACAGCAGCACAAAAGCAGTGAATTATTACTTATTTAAAGAAAATGAAAGAAGTTACGCAAGGAAAGAGTTCTGTCGATATATTAAACCGTTTGAAAATAAGAGTTTACTTTTCATGAATACCAGGTAATTCTCTCTGAACTTTGAAACTAGAATGATGAGATGCGCGCACTACACAACACGAGGTGAGAGTGATATGGACGGCTGGTAAAGAAACAGATATGACCTAGATTTCTGCCGTAAGTCTACACACTGTAACACGTCAGATACTTGGAGTATTACACTATTCTCTTACGCTCAGACAATAGACTTGAGGAAAAAGTGTAGTCCAAGCTTAATATGATAGTATAAAACGTGAGACGTTCGAAACAGTTTTCACGTTTCATACTGAGTTCTGCTCTCACCTTTCCCACACACATGTTCCCTCTTTCTCCCGTTATTCTTGTAGTACTTAAGATTCAACTAAAAACCGATTGTAGGAACACTACTCATCAGACCGCTCCTTGTTACAATACTCTAAGCTGACTGATGTTAATCCACAACTAAGTTTAATAGCAAAGTCGTTCTCTACTGAATTAATTAACAAAGTCTGTGATGTAAAAACATCTGAGGTTTTTACCTTGATTCATTGTTCCCTTCATGCAAGTGAGCAACACAATTTCATAGTTCACAGTACTTTTAATATAATTCCATGTCTATGAGAAGGAAATAGGAAATTCCAATTCCACTGAATTAACAATAATCCACATTATTTTAAGAAAACATATAAAACAGACACTTTCAACGTGTAATGGAAATTACTTTTGTATAAGATTATTTTGCTCGTCATAAATTTGTCTTATAGTCATATATTTGATTCAGTACTTCTTGATGTATGCTAATACCGAAAGCTCTCTGTTGAAATTCCACAGCTCAATGTTAAGTTTTATATTAGACGTATGAACCATTGGCTTGTGTCTCGTATTTTTACGCTTAATTACGTCGTGAAATTGACATGTTGCAAGTCTATAAACACTGAATGATTTCTGACTTTTCAATTCATTAATGCATTTTACGGCTGCACTCATCATCACATCATCACTTAATTAGCGAATGTATATCAGCGTCACATTACAAGCTGGGACGCTGTCTGTCACAACCCAGCTTCGTGAACAGTTTTTTTTTTTTTTTTTTTTATAAAGAGGGTCACTGGCCAAGGGAAACAAAACCGGAGAAAAAAAAATCTCACTTAGGCGCCAGTCCCGAAAGACGTCAAGAGAATCATCGAAAATTGAAGGATAAGTGTCTTGAAACCTCCCCCTTGAAAGAGTTCAAGTCAAAGGAAGGAGGAAATACAGAAGTAGGCAGGGTATTCCAGAGTTTACCAGAGAAAGGGATGAATGATTGAGAATACAGATTAACTGCTAGGCTTGTTACTGGCATGAATATATTTTTCTTTCTCTTTTTACAGTTCTTATTAATACAATTTCAAATTAATCATTGGTTTTATCATTAGTTTTAGTTACTTTGTTCTACGTTCATTAAGTGATGGCTCACCTGCACCTACTTCACTCATCATCTATCTTCTGTTATAAGGCCTCTCATTACTTTCTCCACTAATGTCTGCTGCACGTCAATTCCGTGATAATCCAACAAAATCCTCATCTTTCCATGTATAGTTTTTGTTCAACCTGTCTTCTTTCACCATTACTCATTTCCCATTTTTTTTTTTTTTTATGCAGGAAGGACACTGGTCAAGGGCAACAAAAATAAAATGAATCATGAATCATGAATTTATCAGCGTGTTCACACACCCCGACCAAACTTTATCCTCACTTTAAACATCTTTCTCAGGGGTCCCAAGCTTCAAAAAGCAATCTCGAGGACATCTCGTAATTTTCTAAAACTGTCCCACTGTAAGGAAGCATCGGCCAGTGATCCTCCTGCATAAAAAAAAAATAATAATAATAATAATAATAAAAGCAGCCGCGGGTCATGGTATTATTATTTTTCTTTACACACCCCATCCAGCATCATTACCCTACCTCCAAGCCCTGCCACCTATCCTATCACCCCCCCCAACAAACCCATCGTGTCCCTTCATCCCTACAACACCACCACTGTCCTGTTTCCCTCCTGCCCATAAATCCCCGCCACGCCCTGCCCTCCCTTTCCCCCGCAGGCAGCCCTCACTTCGCATGCTTCCGGGTTCAACACTGCCAAATGGAGCCAATTACGCACCTGATAACAACAATGAAAAAAAAAAATGACTAAAGCCTGCGTGGCACAGATGAGTCCAAAGCTACATTTTCCAGCCATTATCATTATTCCACATGATTATATTTCTATCTCAAGCTACACTCGTTCTTATCATTACGCAGAGATTATTCCAGAAACTTTGTGGTCGTATAAGTAATTCTAAACATACGTGGCAATCCGCTGAAGCATTTAAGAAAACATAATGACAGCATGAAGAAAATACTCCTCACGAAGCGCCATTTCTTTCATAGTATCAAAATTACCTGCCGAAAAGGTGTACAAGTCCACAAAATTCTGCGCATGCATGCATCAGACTGTGATTGTACTGATAAGGTAGTCATGCAGTGTGTGTGTGTGTGTGTGTGTGTGTGTGTGTGTGTGTGTGTGTGTGTGTGTGTGTGTGTGTGTGTGTGTGTCAGTGTGTGTGTGTGTGTGTGTGTGTGTGTGTGTGTGTGTGTGTGTGTCAGTGTGTGTGTGTGTGTGTGTGTGTGTGTGTGTGTGTGTGTGTGTGTGTGTGTGTGTGTGTGTGTGTGTGTGTGTGTGTGTGTGTGTGTGTGTGTCAGTGTGTGTGTGTGTGTCAGTGTGTGTGTGTGTGTGTGTGTGTGTGTGTGTGTGTGTGTGTGTGTGTGTGTGTGTGTGTGTGTGTGTGTGTGTGTGTGTGTGTGTGTGTGTGTGTGTGTGGCATCCTAGCCACAGGTGCGTCGGACATTTTCACAGCACATAAAACTCTTCCATCTCTCCCTTCACTCCCTGTCCGTCATCCTCACTCACGTCTCCCTTCGCTTTCATACGCTCAGCTTCGTATCTACATCACATCTCTCACGCTGAATCCACTTCGTTATTATGCTTTCCATCATTCCTCCTTGCTTCTCACCCACACGCTGCGGGAGTGTGGGTGAGAGGGGAGGCTGCCGACTCCCCATCGCAGTCAGGCCGGGATATCACTGTGCGCGGAGGATGACAAAGTGACAGATACGCCCCGCTTCTAACTGATACATCCGTTCTTCTTTTTGTTTGCATCACACACTGTTATGTAGCTCATCGTTTAAATACATCTTTATCTATTTCAACATCCATGAGTTTCCTCCTCCTCCTCCTCCTCCTCCTCCTCCTCCTCCTCCTGTTCTTCAGTCTGCCTCCACCTACATTATATAAGAACATAACAACAGAAGAACATTAGGTAAGGTACAAGAAGCTAACAAGCCTGTACGTGGTGGTTCCTTTATATGCATAGCACATCACCATACTAACGTTACCCCTTTCCTCTTTAATGCTGTAGCTAGTGTAGTGTAGTTAAACCAAACAGCATATTTAAGACCTGGAGATCAATTGTTCTTTGAAGTTCACTTGCTTTCGCTTGTACTGCTTGTACTGCTTGTGCTCGTCCTCCTCCTCCTCCTCCTCCTCCTCCTCCGGAGTGGTGGGTGGGGAGGAGCCTTCTGCTATGCTGTCCTGTCTCTCTTCCCTGTAGCTAGTTAGAAGCAGTTACCAAACAGCCTTGCAAGGACCAAAAGGTCTGTTGCTGTTTGGCTTTCCTTTGTATTCCTTTGTATTCCTCCTCCTCCTCCTCCTCCTCCTCCTCCTCCTCCTCCTCCTCAATCTTCTCCTCTTCTTACCTCGTTCCTTACGCGATACTGCAATTACCTAGTCAGGCATCTATTTGCGTCGCTCCAGAATTATGCATGCACCAAGATAAATTAGCAAATGAGGCCGCGTGTACCTGGTGACCTGGGTAAAGAAAGCAGGATATGAGAACACACTAGCAGAAGGGAGAATGGAAGGGGAAGTACTCACTCTTCCAATACTTGTAGGCAGGAAGTTTTAAATATGAAGAATATACATGGCTGTCTTTGATAAGGTGCACTATGCCTGAGGTAGAGTATACTTTGCTGTGTAATGTGTGGGCAAAATAATATACAGGATCAGCGTTCAAGTGGGAGTGTATAATTGAGCAGGACTAAATATACCTCTCCCTGAGAAAATACTATCCATAGAAAAAATGAGAATACTGCTTGAAAAAAAAAAAAAAAAAAAAGCCTTGCAAAAAGTTCTGAAAATTACTACCAGTGGAAAAATAGAGCTCGGGAGGGGAAGCACAGTGAGGGGAGGGTATTGACAGAGTACCGATTGCAGGTCGAAGCTAAGGGAGGAAATTACATTGGAAGGCGAGTGAAATACGGATGTGAATTACTGCTGAAAAAGTCCAGAGTTGAGATGGGGAGTGAATTAGAGTGTGGAGTAAGCTGTGGAGTGGGGGAGTGGAGTGTGGTCTAGAGTGGGGCATGGAGTGGGATCTGGAGTGGGGCGTGAAACAGAAGTGGAGTGGGATGTGGACAGGGGGTGTGGAGTGGGGAGATGAATGGTAGTGTGGGGAAGTGTGGGATATCCTGGTGGGTGTTTCTTAATAATAATCTACACTACATCGATAGACCATGGACGATCCATGAACCCCTCTCAATTTCTTAAACCCATCCCGGAAAAGATGAAGATCCCGCGATGTTTCTTAAGAGAAGCAACCTTGTCTTTCCTTGCCTACACTTGTGGAAAAGAGAATGTTCCTGTTATGTCTCTTCAGTTCTTCTTGTTATAGTTATTGTTGTTGCTGTCGTTGTTGTTGTTGTTGTTGTTGTTGTTGATGCTGTTTTTATTATTATTATTATTATTATTATTATTATTATTATTATTATTATTATTATCATTATTATTTTTATTTTTCCCTTCTCCTTTCTCCACCTTTTTCTCCTCCCCCCTCCTCTTTCTCTTCCATTTCTTCCTTCCAAGCTATTTACCCTACAAATATCGCAAAAAAAAAAAAAAAACTCCCTTGTACATCAATAACCTCAACTTAAACCATCCAAACACACACACTCACACTCACACACACACACACACACACACACACACACACACATGAACTGGTGGTGCAGTGATTAGCACGCCCGATTCGCAATTCGGAGGTCAGAGTTCAGTTCCCTATGTCTTGTTCGCACCTGCCCGCTCTTTGTTTACAAAGAAAAGCCAGACTGCTGTGAACACTTTATAGGGTCTATTTTATCCCTACATCCGGCTTATATTTTAACCAAATCTTCAGCCATGTTGTTTTGGACAGCAGCAGACAGATATGTTTATCGACACGCCTTTATTTGTAAACATTGGGTTCTGAGCAAGCGCAAGTCAAGGGCGGACAGCCACGTACAAGATGGCAGCTAGGAACACAACATACTGTCATCAACATGGCTCAAGACTTGGCTAAAAGATTAGCCAAATATAGGGATGAAATATACCATATAAAGTGTTTACAACAGTCAAACTTTCGTTTGTAAACAATTGTGGCGCCATAACATTAATCAATCAATCAATCATTTGTAAACAAAGGGCGGACAACAACGAACAAGGGGTTAGCTTCGAACACGTCACCGGGCCAAGTTAAAATTCTTTGGGCGGACTTTTTTGTAGTGTAGCTCCTGTTCACCTAGCTGTGATTTAGGTACCTGGTTGCTTCTGCGTTTCCTCCTTCCTATGACTTAAACTCTTTTAATAGGGAGGCTTCAAGACATCCTACATTATTTGCCTTTATAGGAACTACAATTCAAGTGGGCAATTTTTTCCTTTTTTTTTTTTTTTTTGTATTTGGTCAGTGGCCTTCTTAAATAAAAAAAAAGTCGGTAGCTGTAACCCGCTGCTTAGGGAGGAGAAACATACTCCTGAAAAAAAAATATATATACGGGGTGGCCTGATCATACCGTGCCTACTGTGCCAGATTTGTCGGCGCCAAGTGGCAGCCATAGTATCTCTCTGCGTAAGATACTTCCTTATGGTCAATGTATACTCAAGATGTAATGTGTGTGTTAGTGTGTAAGTTAATATGTAACACGTGGATTTTCAGCCGATAAAGCTGCAAATGAATAAGCCGAATATAGTTATCATTATTACACACACAAAAAAAAAAAACTTTCAGTAACCACAAAAGAACATACAGACTAAACTCAAGCAAGCAAATTACGAAATTCCCTTCTTACTTTTCACGAAGTAGGAAGCAGGATTTTCCTTCGCCCTCCCCTTGAATAAAAAATAAAATTACTGCTAACTCCTTGACATCACGTTCTCTGACTGTGAAGTCACAGGTCTGGGGAGAGAGAGGGAGAGGAGGAGTGGACAAAGTGAGGAAAGAGGTAGAGAAGAAGGAGAGGGAAAGAAAGGGAGAGGAGCACAAGGGACATTCGTATAATAATGAAAGTAAATAAGAGAGGGAGAGAATGGGAAGTAATAATTAGAGACAAACAGAACGGACCAGAAAATGAGAAAATAGATGAAGAAGGAAATTAAATGTGATGGTTAAGAGAGAGAGAGAGAGAGAGAGAGAGAGAGAGAGAGAGAGAGAGAGAGAGAGAGAGAGAGAGAGAGAGAAATTAGAGAAATGAGAGAAATGAGAAACATGAAACGAACCGGGGGCGGAGGAGCGGAGGAGGAGCGTGATAACCTGTCATGAGCAATAAAGCGAAATGAAGGTGTGCAACGAGAAATTAAGGAGAGATAGAACAGACAAAAACACACTTAAGGCAAAACACGAGGAAATGGAGGGAAGGCGACGGTGTCGACGACAGAGCAGAAAGAGGAGAAGGAGAAAGAGGAGAATGTACAAAAGAATACAAAAGAAGATCAAATAGCAACAGACGCTGAGGTCCTTACTAGGCTGTTTGTGTAACTATTCTACTCTATTAGTGGTAAGAGACAGGATAGCACAGGAGAAGGCTCCTCCCCACTCCACCATCCCTCCAGCCGAAGCTGGCCTGAAAAAAGGAATTTGTATCATGTTGTATAGAAAAAAACAACATGGAATTTGAGAGGAAAGTAAGAAAGAGATGGTCTACTACCACGTATAATTTACATACAATCCTAATATTTCTGTCATCTGATGAGGCGCTCCTTTTACTTTAAATTTGATTGAGTGGCCTACATTTTTGCTAAATGACTATAGTGATGGGTTAGCTGCTCTGCAAGAAGGAGGAGGAGGAGGAGTACGTAAACAAAAGTAAACAGACGTAAAGAAGACGAAGAAGAACAAGAACAAGAAAAACAAGAACAAGAACAAGACCAACAACAACAGCAACAACAACAACGACAAATTTGAATCAAATTTCAATCAATGAAACTAAGAAAATAAAAAAGAAAGAAAAGAAACAAGTCAGGTGATCCATTTAAAACGGAATGGGTAAAAAAAAAAAAAAAGCTCACTCATAAGACGTGAAAAGCTAAGTGTAATTCAGAAAAGTCTCCGGAACAAGAAACACACAGCTGGGAACAGGTAAACATTGGATTGCGAGGGAGGGAACGGGAAGAGAAAAGAAGGGACGGAGGAGGGAAAAGAAGGGAAGGGGGCGGAAGCCATCAACTACCCAGTCACGCGTCGGTGATTCGTGAAACTTCCCAGAAAACCAGCGGCCGATACCGAGGAAGACACGGGAAGCACGTCGAGGAGGCACAAATTAGGACATTGGCACTCCATGAAACCTAACGAAGCGAAGAGCACAAGGAGACGCAAGGAACTCACTGGAGACTGCTAACTTAGACCTAGAGGTATCAATTTCTTTCGTATTTACCAAGGACGAGACGATGATAAATAAAAAAGGTGATACCTATAAGTTAGTGTATGTTAGTGATATAATGCGGGGTTATTCTGCAACAGCTAACATATCCTGGCTTATGAAACGTCTTTCTCACCAAAATACACAGCACCTTCAATGTTTTTTTCTCCATTTTGTTGTCATTGGCCGGGGCCCTTCTCACTTAATAAGAAGATAAATAAATAATCATGTAAAGCTAGAGACTGTTTAAATAGAAGATAAAATGCGGAGTATAAAAAAGATGCTTCTTTTTCATTTCTAGCAACATTAGCATTCTGGGAGGGCCCGATGTTATTTTGTTCTGCTAAGTAGGGGAAATACTTTTTTTATTTATTTATATGAATGCAGTAATAGAAAAAATATATATGAATGTAGGGGTAAGATGCATGATAGCTCGATGAGAGAGAGAGAGAGAGAGAGAGAGAGAGAGAGAGAGAGAGAGAGAGAGAGAGAGAGAGAGAGAGAGAGAGAGAGAGAGAGAGAGAGAGAGAGAGAGAGAGAGAGAGAGAGAGAGAGAGAGAGAGAGAGAGAAAATGTCCTTCATGAACTCACACACAGACATGGACACGCTCATGCACGCACGCACGCGCGCACGCGCGCACACCACACACACACACACACACACACACACACACACACACACACACACACACAATAACAGACTGACAAACAAAGGAAAGAGAGAGAGAGAGAGAGAGAGAGAGAGAGAGAGAGAGAGAGAGAGAGAGAGAGAGAGAGAGAGAGAGAGAGAGAGAGAGAGAGAGAGAGAGAGAGAGAGAGAGAGAGAGAGAGAGAGAGACTGTCCTTCATGTACTCACACACAGACATGGACACGCTCATGAACGCACGCAACGCACGCACGCACGCATGCACGCGCGCGCGCACGCACGCACACACACACACACACACACACACACACACACTAACAGAGTGACAAACAAAGGACACACACACACACACACACACACACACAATAACAGACTGACAAACAAAGGAGAGAGAGAGAGAGAGAGAGAGAGAGAGAGAGAGAGAGAGAGAGAGAGAGAGAGAGAGAGAGAGAGAGAGAGAGAGAGAGAGAGAGAGTAAAGAACGAAAGTAAATAACACGCTTCACTAGACAAGGCAGGGAAGAGAAATGCCAGTCGGCAAGATGAACTAAACACACACACACAAACACGCACACACACACACACACACACACACACACACCAACTGACGCACAACGCACCAAACTTTACCTCGCGAGAAACAAAGAAAATCTAAACAAAAAATGGTGCATAAATTACCGAAAAGAATGCAACGTTACAGTGAAATAATACAATATCAGTACCGCGTCAGAAAAGGAAGGTGGAGAACATTCGCACATTTGCTGAGTGAAGGAAGAAAGACAAATGTAATAGTATTAAAACAAAAATGGGAAGATAAAGTAAAGGTCATTCGCACATTTGCCGAGTGAAGGAACAAAAGACAAAGAAGAAAGACACACGTGCAGAGGAAACGAAGTAAAATTTATGAAGGAAGGAAGAATTATATTACTGAGAAAATATGTGACATACCAAACAGATTCGAAGTATAAAGCAGAATTCTCTCTCTCTCTCTCTCTCTCTCTCTCTCTCTCTCTCTCTCTCTCTCTCTCTCTCTCTCTCTCTCTCTCTCTCTCTCTCTCTCTCTCTCTCTCTCTCTCTCTTCCACCCTTCAACCTGCAGTCTCGGTGCCGTCGTCAGCCTCGCTACGTTTCCACTCCACTGAACCCAAACTTTACTGCCACCAGCAAATTGCAACACGCCGGGGACCACGACCGCCAACAAGGCACTGCGACCCGCCACCCGCAGCCCCAGCCCCGCCACCGCCAGCGTTATGCGAGTTGGGATGCACGTCAGGAAATTCCAGCAGTTAAATGCAAGGATCGAGACAAAGCTATTCGTTGGAGCGGCGCATAGAGCTCCTGATATTCTATAGCAGCATCGAATCATGTTTCGCAATGATTAAAGGACAGTTATTGTGTCAGACATTCGGAAAGGACAGGAAATGCCGCGGTTGTGGCGGGGAATTACACAGCCTCGCTTTAAACGTGCTGCGGCATCTCCCAGCGTTTAGCGTTGTCGTTTCCAAGGTGATTGCCACACCAACGGTGTAATTCTGCACACAGCACGACGCACCTGTGGCCTTGAGGAAAACCACTGGAAAATATATCACCTATCATAAGGAAGTGGCGCACTGGTGATCGTCTGACAACTTGAGTTTGAATTCCCAGCCTGACGGCGACAATTTGAGCAGGTTTCCTTTCATGCTGGGGACCTTGTTCAACTAGCAGTCATTAGGTCGACGAGTTGTGACCTCGCCGTCCAACAGGAGCGGAAACACAGCAACCCTGAAGACCAGCAATCCTATCCTCTAATACAGCGAAGATACGCTGCCCTTACCTCAGAGTGGATGCTTGCTGCCAGACACTATTAATGTTCTATGGTCCACTACTAGTTAATTTTTAAACAAGAAATACCTTATATAAAAATATAACAATAACTCGACTCAAGATATAACTCATCTATCTGTGTGTGTGAGTGTGTGTGTGTGTGTGTGTGTGTGTGTGTGTGTGTGTGTGTGTGTGTGTGTGTGTGTGTGTGTGTGTGTGTTGCGCGCGCGCGTGCGCGCGCTCGTCGGCCTTAGGGCGACGGTTCACTCCTAACTTCGCACCCGCAGTCCAGGAGGTGGTCAGACATACTGATGGTGGCGATGTTCGAGACAATCTGAGTTTGGAAAGTTCCAACGTCCATAAACACAACACAGTGCTGCTGGGAAGAGACCGACATTTCGCCTTTATAGTGTGACTCAAGTATAACTGAGTGAACTAGCCCTCCCCAGGGAGCAGCGTGGGGCACATCAGGTATTGCTTACTCACCAGCGCCCCCACACCAGCACTCGCCCTCACGACTATGCACATCTCTGCTGCTACACATCGCCACCTGTCCAAGGTGTGATCATATCCCGGCCCTTGACGATACAGATAATTTATTATTATTATTTTTTTTTTTTTTTTATGTAGGAGGGACACTGGCCAAGGGCAACAAGAATCCAATAAAAAAAAAAAATGCCCACTGAAATGCCAGTCCCATAAAAGGGTTCAAAGCGGTAGTCAAAAAATTGAAGGATAAGTGTCTTGAAACCTCCCTCTTGAAGGAATTCAAGTCATAGGAAGGTGGAAATACAGAAGCAGGCAGGGAGTTCCAGAGTTTACCAGAGAAAGGGATGAATGATTGAGAATACTGGTTAACTCTTGCGTTAGAGAGGTGGACAGAATAGGGATGAGAGAAAGAAGAAAGAATTGTTCAGCGAGGCCGCGGGAGGAGGGGAGGCATGCAGTTAGCAAGATCAGAAGAGCAGTTAGCATGAAAATAGCGGTAGAAGACAGCTAGAGATGCAACATTGCGGCGATGAGAGAGAGGCTGAAGACAGTTAGAGGAGAGGAGTTGATGAGACGAAAAGCTTTTGATTCCACCCTGTTTAGAAGAGCAGTACGAGTGGGATCCCCCCAGACATGTGAAGCATACTCCATACATGGACGGATAAGGCCCTTGTACTAACAGAGTTAGCAGCTGGGGGGGGATGAGAAAAACTGGCGGAGACGTCTCAGAACACCTAACTTTATAGAAGCTGTCTTAGCTAGAGATGAGATGTGAAGTTTCCAGTTCAGATTATAAGTAAAGGACAGACCGAGGATGTTCAGTGTAGAAGAGAGGGTCAGTTGAGTGTCATTGAAGAAGAGGGGATAGTTGTCTGGAAGGTTGTGTCGAGTTGATAGATGGAAGAATTGAGTTTTTGAGGCATTGAGCAATACAAAGTTTGCTCTGCCCCAATCAGAAATTTTAGGAAGATCAGAAGTCAAGCGTTCCGTGGCTTCCCTGCGTGAATAATGAAGTCAGTCTATTAATGCGTCAATATATAAATAAGTGGAAAAATTAATTAATTATTAATAAATGAGTATATAAATAAATACAGGTTTCTCCGCAGCCAAATCACAAGAGCTTCACAGTGGTGGGAGTTGAATTAAAAATCAATCAAATCAATCTCCGTCGCGGGAAGTGTAGAGCTGAACAGTGATGGAATGTGATAAAAAGCGATAATGTTTCTATTTTTGTAGCAAATGAACCAGCCTTTGTAAAACACGTAACCTCCCTGCTGCTAGTGGACGAAATAAAAAAAAAATCGCAACTATCTGCAGAGGAGTTTCCGTGCCCAAATATTTGCCCGTGATGGTGGAGATGAAAACATAAATAAATGAATAAACAAACAGTACAACTTCCACTAAAGGACAAAAGAATCTCTCTCCGGTCTCATTCACGGGACTTAGACAAAAATTATTCTCGAAGTTGGAACACCATGAATGCGAGCGGAACACGAGAGCGCCAGCTGTTATTCGGTACCTCACTGAGAAAAAAAAAAAAACTCGCGCAAACCTATATATACACTTGTACGTACATAATGCACAACACTCCCTCGGGATGAAAGAGAGAGAGAGAGAGAGAGAGAGAGAGAGAGAGAGAGAGAGAGAGAGAGAGAGAGAGAGAGAGAGAGAGAGAGAGAGAGAGAGAGAGAGTGAGAGAGAGACACCCGAGTCCCACCCTAATGCCAGTCCAGCTGTGTCGCGATACCAAAAGACGACCGTGAGTAACACACCACGTCTTTGACCTCACACGGGGCCGCCATCACCACCAGTACTTGTTGCTTCGTTTACCTGGCGTAGGAAGGAAGATTTATGGTCCAAGAGTGAGAATATCACAAGGTCAAGGGTCACTGAAAACAGAAAGAGCCTGGAATCAATAAAACCTAAATGCTAACAAACAATTGTCAAAATATAAGGATAGCACAAGGTCGAGGGTTACTTGAAACAGACCAAAACCTAAAGTCAATAAAAGCGTCAGTTCAACAAAAAAAGTAAATCATCATAAATACGAATTAAACAAAATTATTCCAAAACTCAGTTAACTCAAAAAATAAATAAATAAATAAACAAAAAATCACGTTGCGTTTCGAATTTATTAGATTTAGGAAGCGAAAAGAGTACAACCCTTCCCATACATACGTCCAGAATCTCGCTCATATATACGTCCAAAAATCTCACAAATGACAGTATAAATCAGTCAAGTCAACCTCGCGGGCACTCCCGGAGACACAACCAGCCACTGTTCGTGTAATGTAGTGAGATGAAAGAAGACAATTAACACACGGCACATGCAACTTTGCTCCCTTAGAATACACAATTTGGGAACTTCCTCCGGCACTGCACGCTGTTTTAATGAGAGAGAGAGAGAGAGAGAGAGAGAGAGAGAGTGAGAGAGAGAGAGAGAGAGAGAGAGAGAGAGAGAGAGAGAGAGAGAGAGAGAGAGAGAGAGAGAGAGAGAGACGGCGCAAAAACGGATAACACAACAAACCGAACTGTCAAGGGATGAAAGAACCGCCAAACACAAAAACAAACACACAAGCCACAAGTAGCAAGAGGAAATGTAAAACAAACTCGTGCACATGAGAGCGAGAGAGTTACACACCGACCAGGCACAGATTGTTATGTAAAAAATACAAAAGGGAGATATACATAAAAAATCTAGAAATAAAAGGAGGAGAAAAATAAGGAAAACTCAACCGAAGCGAATAAATGAATACAGGAAAGAAAAAGTGCGACCAAAGGTTAAAGAAAAAATATAAAACATAAAACGTTTGGTATTGTGATGTGAAACGTATATATTTTTTTTCTTCTTTGAAAGTCCTACCTTGCCTACACCCACACTCCACAGTCTCCACCCTGCAGGTTCCTTCACCACTTTCCCCTTCATAAACGCTACCCTAACTTATTCCGATCCCTTTGACTAATATGGCTTCTCGTCGTGGTTAACAAAATTGTCCGGTGAAATTCTAGAGCCTAATTTTGAAAGATTCCATTGACAGTAAGAGCAAGTAATTTAAGTCATATATAAGTTACATTTAATTAAACATATTCATGACTGCTTAAGTAACAAGTGGAAAGGCTGGGAGATACACACTTTTACCAGACACACTTAACATTGACACCACGTACAATCTGATCCACACACCCTCTTAAACCCTGGCACCCTGACGCTACCTTCACCACCCTCCTCTTCTAACCTTTACCCTTCACAGACGCTTGCCTTTCAATAACACCCCTAACACATCCTCACCCTACACTGCTGATCCACTCCCACCCTCCGACACAGCTCCGAATGATCCTGCCTCGCTTCGTTACATGCCTCACCTCCAGCCTCCCTCAGCCGGCCCAGCACACAGCCCTGTCTCACCGCCCAACTCGTGCTTCCCTCCCTCCTTCTTCCCGTCCTTTCCTCCTTCCTCCTGTCTCCCTCACTCAGCACAGTCCAGAAGTCCAGGCCAATAGTTGAGATGGAACAAGGTCTTCTCACTACTTCAAACTAAAGTCCGTGTGTGTGTGTGTGTGTGTGTGTGTGTGTGTGTGTGTGTGTGTGTACCTCGCAAGGACGCTGATGCGCACAAAGGCACACACAGAACTTGCTGTAGTTTCTCCTCTTCCTCTTCCTGTCCAGCGTCCTTCACTTCCTCTTTTCATCTTCCTCCTCCTCTTCCTCCTCCTCCTCCTCCTCCTGTTCCTGTTCCTAGATCTTCTTTATCTTTATCTTCTTCTTTATCTTATCTTTATCTATCTTTATCTTCTTTATCTACTTCTTTATCTTCTCTATCTTCTTTGTTTTTCTTCTTTTCTTTTCTTTTTCTCCTTCCTCTTTTTTTCTTTTTTTCTTTTTCTTTTTCTTTTTTTTCTTTTACTTTTCTTTTTCTTCTTTTACTTTTCTTTCTTTTTTCTTTTATTTTCTTTTTCTTTCCTTTTTCTTTTATTTTTCTTTTTCTTTTTCTTCTTTTTCTTTTATTTTCTTTTTTCTTTTTCCTCTTTATCTTCTTTATCTTCTTTTCTTCTTTATCTTCTTTTTATCTTCTCCTTTATCTTTATCTTCTTTATCTTTATCTTCTTTATCTTTATCTTCTTATCTTTCTTTCTTATTCTTCTTTTTTTTTTCTTTTTTCCTTTTTTCCTTCTTTTCCTTTTCTTTTTTCTTTTTTCCTTTTCCTTCTTTTCCTTTTTTTCTCTTCTCTTTTTCTCCTCTCTCTCTTTCTCTCTCTCTCTCTCTCTCTCTCTCTCTCTCTCTCTCTCTCTCTCTCTCTCTCTCTCTCTCTCTTGCACACACGTGAAATCACATTTATAACTTGGAGTACACTAAAGTATCTTTCATTTTAATGCAAACTATTAAAAAGGGGTAAACAGAGAAAACATGCAGTTCCACAATAACGTGAAGCTTAAATACAAAATTAGCTGATCAGATGACAAGGGTAACACCAAAATCACTGAGAGAATAGTCAGTGTCCTGAGTGAATATTTTAGCAATGCTGCAGGGAGGACACATGATGCAGGAATTGGAAAGGTTATAAACTCAATAAGATAGAATAACATTTGTAAAATAAGAAGACACGAAATAATAGAAGAAATAAAAAGGGATAAAACCCACAACAAGCGTAAAATAAGGAGCCAGAAAATACCTGAAAGAAATTATATTAATGCAATTTCAACATACGTAAATTATGGAAAGATGAAAAATATATATAAATAATAACACTGATGAAATTACAACATACGAAAAAAAAGAAAGAAAAAATACTGAAACGAAGTAATAAAAAACAGCAAAATAATAATATCGATGAAACTGCAACTTAATAAAAGGAAGAGGACAGAAATATGAAATAATAATAAAAATAATAATAATAATAATAATAATAATAATAATAATAATAATAATAATAATAATAATAATAATAATAATAATAATAATTTCTTCATCTTCATCATCCACCTGGTCGACTCAGCCTGTCAGTTTGCGTTAGCATTTTCCAACGAGCTTTGTCTTCAAAAGTTTGTTGTTACATCACGTTCTGATTCTAGGATCCTCTCTTCACTAAAGCCTCATTAATGTTCTCTGTCCATCTCTTACGTGACCGTCCCAAAGGTCGCCTCCCCCTCGGGCGCCAGTTCAACCAGCGGCTTCGGGGCTCTGTCCTCTGTCCGCATTACGTGGTCGAACCATCGCAACTGAGCTTGCTCCACAAAGTCCAAGGTACTAATGACGTCCAGTTCATTCCTGATGTTAACGTTTCTCAGTTTGCCTCTTCTTGTTACCGCTTTGATGATACTTAGGGCCTTCATTTCTGCAGCGTGTATTTCACTTCTTGATTTGGTTGTCAAGGCCCAGGACTCACAACCGTACATCAGTAGGAGTCGCAGTACAGGTTTTATAAATTATCACTTTGACCTTGTTAGGTATATGTCTGTCTTTGAAAAGTAGGTACAGGAGATTTAATTCTGAGGCTGTGCATGTGATTCTTGACCATTGGGGAATCAGACAGTGGCTTGCTAGGCCTATCCTGTCTTTATCAGAACTCCGTTAGCAGCTGCTGCATATGGGGTTCTCCCTTCTGCAGCAGCCCCAGGCTACATGACTAACACGTGGAGTTGGAATTTGTATCCAACAACAGCAACAGCAACGACAGTAACAACAACAATAATAATAATACAACGCCCCTAAAAAATACATATACACAACCAACTATCTATTTATTAGTGTACCCATAAGACATTGCACTAGATCATAGTACCAATTGCAGCTTTACGTGCAGCAGAAGAGAGAGAGAGAGAGAGAGAGAGAGAGAGAGAGAGAGAGAGAGAGAGAGAGAGAGAGAGAGAGAGAGAGAGAGAGAGAGAGAGAGAGAGCGCAGGGTAAAATCTAATTAGAGCTCCCAAGTAACACATTAATTTATCACAGGTGACTTTTTCTCCTTTTGATAGTCAAGAGGGAGACGGGAAGTAGGGTTACTATTTTCCTCTATACAGTAACGAGACCTCTCTCTCTCTCTCTCTCTCTCTCTCTCTCTCTCTCTCTCTCTCTCTCTCTCTCTCTCTGGCTGATGACAACAATTATTACTACTTATGTACATATTTTTACCCTGAAGATAGTAATGAGAACAACAACACAAACAACAACACAAACAACAACAACAAGTTTGAAACTAGAATCTCCTGAAGGCATTATTCAGTGGCCCAGTTTTTTTTTTTTTTTTTAAGGAACCCAAGGGCAAGGTGGTATAAAGACACGGAGAGAGGTTTTTTGGAGGCGTCCCATAAGTTGCCTGGTAGTATTATCTAAACTAAGGCAAATTAACCTCAATCAAGGAAAGTAAAGAATGTAAATATAAACTCTTCTTTTTTCTTCTTTCCAGACCATTGCGAAACATGGTTTGTGTGGAAACCAAAAAAAAAAAGATAGAATAAAAGGTTACTCTTTCTAAGCTACAAAAGTATTTAAGAGACTATTATAAAAAAAAAAAAAAGAGTGCAAAAATTTGCAAAAGTTTATGGGGAAAAGTTATCTAGCAGTGAAAGGGGGACATCAGCAGCTCCCTGAGTAGTGTAAAGTGTAAGAGAAGGTTAATTGAATACAAATCCCTTCATTCTTATACTAATCAAAGGAAACATATATACATAGCTCTTGTGACATGGAAGGCAAGACGGTGAGTGGAAGGAGGGAATGTTAAGGTAAGGGTGTTGGCTGGTGTGGTGAGTTGCTTCCTATCGTGACTGACAAGTGCCAGTGTGGTAAACGTTGCCAGGCGGTCTATCTCACACACACACACACACACACCACACACACACACACACACACACACACACACACACGTCCCTCCCACGTAAACAGGAATACACTATTAAAAACGTATGAATATTAATGAGGTGGAATAAATAGCGACGGCTTTCATCTCGTACAAAAAGTCAAGGGTAATAATGATAATAGTGTTAATAACAATAATGATAATAATAATGATAATAATAATAATAATAATAATAATAATAATAATAATAATAATAATAATAATAATAATAACAACAATAATAATAACATTAATGATACACACTTACTTAATGGTAAAGTACGATTTGAGTGTGGAATTAAAACTCAGTAAAAGCTCACCTGTTGTTAATTAAGCGCGACATTTAACACCTAATGCGACAAACGACACGCTCTATTAACGATAACCTTGATTCCCTTCCTCTTAACGAGCGTCGCTTCATTAAATAAACGATAAAACGGTCGTTGTCGTCATTGTCAAGATATATAGGAAGGGACGTGGGAAGTCTCCAGTTTTCTATATTAAATTCTACATCAAAACATTTTCAGTCACTTTCGATCTTTCCTCACTCCTGAGGTCAAAGGAGTGAACTGCCTTGCTCCCATCCTCACTTCATCGTTCTCCTTTACCACTACGCCCTCTCATCTCCAATTGGTTACACAAGTCTTTATCGGATTATATCTTTTTCTTTTTAATAAAAACATCTTCACCAGAACCCTGCTTCGACACACTTCCAATGTCTCATTACGCATTCACACCTCGCCTACTTACACATCCACGCATCAACACTAAACTTTTTATTCTTTCGTTTGATTTTACAAGTCTCCGCCAGCATTGTAGTATCTATAATTTTTCTACTATGACACATTTTTTACTAGTTTCTCTCGTCCCTGCCTTGACACATTTCCAGATCTCTTCTGATTGACATCCTTGGTATTCCCGCATGCGCTCTTTTTTTTTTTTAAGCAAGTACAATTAGAACGCTTCAACACGTTTTGGAGAATCTCACCGTCTTCCTCGGACACTCTCATCATCATCCCCTCTACCTGACTACACCAACCATACAAACCAGGTCCCGTTCAGGTGCTTTACTCCAGCAATATTCACACCCTGCCTTACAACATTTCTAATCACGTTACTCCCCACCATTGTTGCCTGAAAGTCCCAAGGGAATGAACTCGTGCGTCAAGTTTCCTGTTAGTAGGAACTTCAGCTCTGGTTAGCGCCACGTGGCCCGAGTTCAGTGACAAGAACTGCTTAGGTGTGTTTCCCATATATACCTGTGAAGAAATAATAGCCGCGTGGCCCAAGTTCTGTGACAAGAACTGCTTAGGTGGGTTTTCCGTACATACCTGTGAGGAAATAATACCTGGCTAAGCCTAGATTTCTCTCCTCTCTCTCTCTCTCTCTCTCTCTCTCTCTCTCTCTCTCTCTCTCTCTCTCTCTCTCTCTCTCTCTCTCTCTCTCTCTCTTTCTCTCTCTCTCTCTCTCTCTTCGTTTCAAAGGAGAGAGAGGAGAGAGAGAGAGAGAGAGAGAGAGAGAGAGAGAGAGAGAGAGAGAGAGAGAGAGAGGAGAGAGAGAGAGGAGAGAGAGGAGAGAGAGAGAGAGAGAGAGAGAGAGAAAAACAAGAAAAAAGGTAAGAAGAGAAGCGAAGTGTTAAGGTGATGGGCTTTGAATTCAAAATGGATGTTCTGGTATATGTTTATGAAACTGTATACAAAAAGACCTGTCTGCATATTGATACCACTAAGTTTTAATAAATTATGATCACTGAAAAGAGCATGTGTGTGTTCGTATTTGTCATAATGGAACATGATCCGTAATATTTTTCTTTTACTGTAAATAAAATATCGACTTGTTTTGTAGCCCCTTCCCATACAAATGGACAATATAACAAGTGTGGACATACTATAAATAAATACCCAAGTTTTAATCATTCTAAATTTAAACTGTCCTTAGTTATATAAAATATGCCTATCATTTTGGACAATTTCGCTTTTATTTCTTCCATGTGCGGTATCCATTTTAAATGACAGTCAATAATTACACCAAAGAATTTTGCTTCTTTAACTGGATCACGTCTGACGTCATCAAGTGTTATTACAGTATTGGTGGGCTGCATCATGGATCAATAGGATAATATGTAGCAAGTTTTATCAATATTTAGTGTTAATTTCTTGTTTTTTTAACAAGTTTGGATGGTGTATCAGTTCATTATTCAGTGTGGCAACTATATTGTTCAAGTTCTTTCCCTGAATATAAATATTAGTGTCGTCAGCATTGTCCGTCAGCATATACTAAAATATTTAGTAAACTGCTACTGCTTGTTACGTCATAAATATCAGAAAAAAATGGTCCTAAAACTGACACCTGGGGCACTCCGAAATTTACTTGTCTCTGTGAAGATGGCATATCATTGTATGCTGTATATTGTTTCCTGTGAGTAAAGTAACAAACCATTTTTGAGCTGGACCTCGTATCCTATAAGTACATAAATTTTTGGAGTAAAATGTCATGAGGAATGGTGTCAAATGATTTGCTAAGTCTCAAAAAACTGTTATGTGAAACATTTTGGTGTCAACTGCCTGATAAATGAGTTCACAGAGGTTCAGTATGGCTAATTCAGATGAGAATTTTGGTCTAAATCCATACTGACAGATAATAGTTCATGCTCTGAAAGGTAATTCAATAATCTTTAACTCACTTTTTTTTTCTCGAAAAACTGATAATATTCATTTTAACCTATAATATTGTGATAAATTTTATCGTTTTTTTTTTTTTTATCGCTAGCCTACAGCTTTGGCAGTTCGCAGACTTTTCGGAAATATTCCATCTCTAAATTATATATTTATAATGTACCCTAAATATGGGAAATTTCATTGCATCATCCTTCAACTATCTTGACACCAATACCATCATAATCTGGAGATGTTTTTCTTCAAATTTTTAATAGTTTTTACAAATGAGAGTCGACTGGCAATCGTGCAAAATTGGCCATTGAAACGCTCTGCATATTTCACCTGAAATGAGGTTTTCGAAAATATCATCGACATGAATTCCATCATCAGTATGATGATATGGATAAAAATTGATAGTTAACATTTAATGGGAAATTATGGATACGATTTAGTATATTGACCAGATCACTATTACTCACAATAGAAAATGGAAGTATGTTATGAATATGGAGTAATTAATTTTCATTTTCCGTGATTAATCCAGTAAGATAGTAAAGAAATAAACAAAACACAAATATAAACAGCTTACTAGTTAATCCTTTGAAACTCGTTTTGATATCTTCGAGTGACAGGAATCCCCACTCAGCTGACCCATACAGAATGGCCCTCCTGCGGCACAGCACCTCCGTCGTTGAGAACTTTGGCGCCACCTGCCACGGCAGTGGCACGGCGGGAGCTATCAGCACATTTGGCGGCAACAGCTAAAAGCACCGCCATCCCCAGCACCTGCGCCACCACCGACTTCACCGCCAGACGCACCACTTCCGGAACCACCGGCACCAGCAACATCGGGACGACAGTGAACAGCAGCACTGGGACCGCCGCCACCCACACCACTAGCCACACAGGAGTCACCACACTGGAGTCTCCATCACCTCCCACTCGAGTCGCTTCGAGAAACAGTCTCACTGTCTCGCGTAGTTTGCTCGAACCGTAACCCACCCGCCTTCCTCTCTGAGGATCAGTTTCGTATGGCTAGAATAATTACATTTTTCCCTCGCTTTTTGATTGCTTAAGGGAAGGCAGTTTTTCTTTTCTGATTTTCTGTGACGCCGGGCATAAATCTTCGCTAATATAGATCCGTGTCCCACGAAGCTTCGCCACACTCATCATTGCTTCGCGGTCACTGAATCTTCTGAACCGAGCAACAATTGGCCGTTGCCGGTGTTCCATTCGTTGTCCAACACGGTGCGCCCCTTTCAACCTTGATGTTTGGCAGCTGGAGTTTGTCCTTCGAGGAGTTTTGAAACTTGAACACTAATTATTCCCACGTCTCACCTTCACTCTCCACCAAACCTATACAATCTGCAGATTGTTACGCCGATTGCGCGCTCTTCTAACTCGTTTATAGAGTCAGAACTCTTCTACAAGTCCTCATTGACATTTCTGATGATTTCTTCATCCTCCTCCTTCTCTCTTTCGCGGTTGTTTCGTATGATGTTTCAAATCCTCTACTTTCTTTTCTGTGAATTCTAGACTTCTCGTCAGCTTGTTGACAGTAGTTTGGATTGCTTGCAATTTGCCGTTTACCTGGTTCAGGGAACAATTCCAACGAACTTTTATATGCCTGGTCTTGAGAGGCTAAGACAGCCTGTAATATCCATTATCAGGTCAGGGTTTTCAGTACTTGTCAAGACAAACAGAAGAGAACGTCTGTCTGCTACGACTGACTGATTAATCATGAGAGAGAGAGAGAGAGAGAGAGAGAGAGAGAGAGAGAGAGAGAGAGAGAGAGAGAGAGAGAGAGAGAGAGAGAGAGAGAGAGAGAGAGAGAGAGAGAGAGAGCGTTAAATATATACAAGCTATGCAAATCAAGGGCTCAGTAGCAGCATCACCACTGCATGTGTCTGAGTGAACACCAAACACTCACATCACCCTTCACGACACAAGTACAAACTTTTCTTACGTTACCCCAAAAACTTTTTGATTTTCTGTGGTTTAGCCCATTTTCTTTTAGCTGGTATTGAAGGGTAACATTTCTGAAGTAGGTTAGTTTCTTATATCCATAGGAAACTGATTTGTCCCTATAGCGGTGCAGCAAGTTAGTAGGAGCAACTTTTTTTTTTTTTTTTCTAATGAAGTGACAACCCATAGCTTTCCTCGCCTGCCGGTGCTCCTGCGTTTAGTCGTCGCGTCCCGCCCCTCACTACCTCGCGGCGCCCTCACTCCCCATCATTTGTATTCATCTCGCCTGCACTGTGATCGGAAACACGAGATAAAAATGCTAATTCTGGTTAATAAAAGTTGAAATGACAGTTGAGTCCGGCAGGAGGCGCTGGAGTGGGAGACAGGACATGACGGATGGTGATCAGCACGGGTGGCT
>NC_087160.1:29506931-29536931 GCF_035594125.1 Scylla paramamosain
AATTATCATAATATGTACCGTCTTCCAATAAACGCACACGCACGCACTCACGCCCCCTCCCCTCCCCCTCCCCTCCCTCCCACACACATAGATACACAACTTTAAATTCAACTTTTATGTTTTTATTGGTATCGATATTTCATTTTATGAAATTATATCATATTTTAAGTTATAAGTAAACATTTTCATTCATACCAATGCTATTTTTTAGTCTCAGTAAAATAATAATTTTTACAGCTGCATGTTTTATCTCTTTACTTATTTTTACTGGTTAGTTGAAATGTATACAAAATTAATGATTGGATTTATGGAATACTTATACATAAACTTTGTTAGCCATGACACCATTATATTGCTTCATATATTATTCTGTATTCATATTATTATTTTCATGCTAACTGCTCTTCTGATCTTGGTAACTGCATGCCTCCCCTCCTCCCGCGGCCTCGCTGCACAAAACTTTCTTCTTTCTCTCACCACTATTCTGTCCAGTATTCTCAATCATTCATTCCTTTCTCCGGTAAACTCTGGAACTCCCTGCCCGCTTCTGTATTTCCACCTTCCTATGACGAACTCCTTCAAGAGGGTTGTTTCAATACACTTATCCTTCAAATTTTGACTACCGCTTTGGACCCTATTCGGCATCTCAGTGGGCTTTTTTTTATTGGATTTTTGTTGCCCTTGGCAGGTGTTCCTCCTACATAAAAAAATAAAATAAAATAAAATAAAATAATAATAATGATGATGATACGACTGATACACACCCACCCCCTCACTCCACCCACACTCATCCCCGCCCCCGCCACACACACTTAAAGACCAAGGAAGAACGGTGCAGAAAGAGAAAGAGAACTAAGAATAAGGAAAGAGATAAGAAGCGACAATGTCTATAATGCAGCAACCAGGGGACCTATTCTAATTACTTCCACTATCGCACCTGAACACCATGAGGGCGGGGCACGCGACGCTTCCCTGGGCTATCAATCAGTTCAAGGCCAAGGTGTAATGGTGGTGGTGATGGTGGTGGCGGTGGTAGTGGTGGTGGTTGTAGAATAAACTCTCGTGCATAGTCGCTTCTACAGTGATCCACCTCCTCTCATTACACATTGTTTTTCCACTTTATCTAACCCAATTTAAACTCTCTCTCTCTCTCTCTCTCTCTCTCTCTCTCTCTCTCTCTCTCTCTCTCTCTCTCTCTCTCTCTCTCTCTCTCTCTCTCTCTCTCTCTCTCTCTCTCGAGGTAGAGAGAGAAAACTGTTCTATTTATACTTCAATCTCTCACGCGTAGTTTACAAGTAGTAAAACAGATACACAAAATACCTTCGTTTTAAAATAGGACTCCTGGTGTATATCTGTTCTTGTGTACCCTTAAGTTTTTATGTATCTGTCCCTTTCTCTTCATTTCTTCCCTTCACTCCACCAAACACTCATACCTTCCCTTCTCCTCTCACACTCCACCCTTCCCTTCTCCCTTCACCACAGTCCACGTATCCTCCCAAACCCCCCTGCTCCCTCCACACGCAGCCCACACACTCCGTCACGCCGCACATACATTCAAGCAGGGATCGAGTGGGTTGTTACTCCGTCCCACAAATCACGTAATGAGAAAGTGGTCCATTCTCCATCCTGTCAAACTTCGTGGCCGATCGAGAAGTTGCTAAGACGCTCAGGGTTCGGAGTGACGTGCAGGGCTGCCTGACTGCCTGCTTGCTGGGGACAGTTGGGGGTTGGGGTTTTAAATTAAAGAGGCGTGCTTTAAAGGGGTCAGTAAGGAAGGTAAGATGTAGTAGTAGGTTGCGAGATGCCTTATGCTATTAGGTTAGGTAAGATATATGTTAGGATAGATTGAGTGTAGAAGGAAGGCAGAGAGAGAGAGAGAGAGAGAGAGAGAGAGAGAGAGAGAGAGAGAGAGAGAGAGAGAGAGAGAGAGAGAGAGAGAGAGAGAGAGAGAGAGAGAGAGAGAGAGAGAGTTCGTGGAAAACAGAGAAAAAAGATTGCTTGAGCTGGAAAGGAAAAGGAACGTGGGAGGCAGCTCAGAGAGAGAGAGAGAGAGAGAGAGAGAGAGAGAGAGAGAGAGAGAGAGAGAGAGAGAGAGAGAGAGAGAGAGAGAGAGAGAGAGAGAGAGAGATGAAGATGAAACTTATGAGGATGAGTAAATAAAGGAAACATTTCACGCTCAATATCCTGCACTCATTTCTCAAGTCGTTTTTATATTTCCATTCTTTACTCTCGTTTGTATTTAAACATCCAGATCCTGCTTCTCCTCCTGCTCCTCGTCCTTCTTCTTATCTGCTCCACTTCTTCCAGCTTCTCGTATTTGTCTTACTTCCTCTCCCTTCCGTCATCATTTACTTCCTCACCTCCCTCATTCCTTCCTACTCTGCCGTCCTATCTTCCTCATCTTTTCCTCAAGTTATATTTCACTGGTTCCTATCTCCCCTTCCTTTCTTGTTTCTGCCGTGCTCTCTCTCTCTCTCTCTCTCTCTCTCTCTCTCTCTCTCTCTCTCTCTCTCTCTCTCTCTCTCTCTCTCTCTCTCCTTGTCTTATGGCCGATTTTTATTTCTTGGAATAGTCTTGTCATTAAAACTAATGTAGCAGGAGTAATTACAGGTGTAGTAGTAATAGTAGTAGTAGTAGTAGTAGTAGTAGTAGTAGTAGTGGTAGTAGTAGTAGTGGTGGTAGTAGTAGTAGCAGTAGCAGTAGTAGTAGTAGTAGTAGTAGTAGTAGTAGTAGTAGTAGTAGTAGTAGTAGTAGTAGTAGTAGTTGTTGTTGTTGTTGTTGTTGTTGTTTTGTCTTCCCAAATCTATTAACAATGGTGTTGCACAGGCCTCTGTCCTGTCGCTCAACTGCTCTGTAATTTTAAAATCATCTCAACCAAAACTCATGAACTAATGCTTCTACCCTCGGTTTCTCAACTTTAAAAGGAATTAATCACTACACACAGAAAAGCCACAGAAAAACCTAACCTTTGATCTTTCTAAAAATTTATAAATGGAGGAAGGGCAAACACTGGATTGTTCAGTGCTCAAAATGCATTTCATTCATTTCGATCCGACAAAATCTTCAAGTCAGCTATCCATTTTTAAGAACATAAGAAAATAAGAAAATAAGCGAACCTGCAAGAACTCATCAAGTCTACACGCGGCAGTCCCTGTATGAAACATACCTAGATATTTCCACCGATCATCTTCATCCATAAATTTATCTAATCCTATTTTAAAACACGTTAATGACAAAAATTAAGTAAATAAATAAATAAATAAATAAATAAATAAATGAATATTGAGTCTATTCCATTTATTTCTCACTCTTTCTTCAGTGACACAACTATTATCTCCTCTGTTAGCATATTAGGACTATCTTTGGATAAAAATCTCAATACGAAATTTCACTATATCAACTTTTGCAAATATTTCTCCTTAGAGATGCAAATTCTATACTTTTGAATGGAGTACAACACCCATACATGTTGGGGAGATCATCAACTTCCCTCCTAACTGTCTTTAATCTTTCACATTCCCGCGCAATGTCGTATTCCTAGTTGTCTACTACTTGTACTTCCCTCACTGCTCTTGTGAATTTAATAACTGCTCGCCTCCTTTCCTTTTTGTGGTCTCGCTACACAAGACATTCTTCTTAAACTCACCCTCAAAGTTGTCCATCTCACTAATGCAAGAGTTAACCAGTGTCTTCTCTCTTTCATCCCTTTCACTGCTAAACTCTCCAACTCTTTTTTTTTTCTTCATATGCACTACTACTACTACACTACAATACATACTACTGCTACTCACCTATTTTAAGAGGAGGGTATCAGGACATATATTTATAATTTTGTTAGGGGGTCGATAACTTGGCTAGCTTTTTTCCTTTCTCATTTATTTATTTATTTTTTTATATTCTTTTGAACGGCCTCTTTCACATGCGAAAATGCAATAGTAGTAGTGGTAGTAACAGTTGTCGTAATATGGGAGGTAATAAGAGATGTGGCGATGGTGGTTGTGGTGGTGGGGGTGGTGGTGGTGGTGGTGGTGTGTTTCCTCTTTAAATTTTCCTTCCAACTTCTTTTAATTATTCTATCCCTGACGCTATTAATTTTAAATAACGCTTACTTCATCTTCATGATATTCAAATTATTTAAAAGGCATAATTTAGTCACACGCTTAATTATGCACTTCACACACACACACACACACACACACACACACACACACACACACACACACACACACACACACACACACTCTCTCTCTCTCTCTCTCTCTCTCTCTCTCTCTCTCTCTCTCTCTCTCTCTCTCTCTCTCTCTCTCTCTCTCTCTCTCTCTCTCTCTCGTGCTATCTAATATTCCGTCTTCATTTCCTCAACCTCGTAAATATCCCTTTCCTTGTCGAAGTAATTACTCTCGTCCTAATTATTATTCTCTCTCTCTCTCTCTCTCTCTCTCTCTCTCTCTCTCTCTCTCTCTCTCTCTCTCTCTCTCTCTCTCTCTCTCTCTCTCTCTCTCTCTCTGTGGGAAAGTAAATGACCAGTAAAATATGTACTTGCATCTGATGTATAAATATTAATTACTAAGTGGATAGACAGGATAGACAACTGATGATTTGTAAGGTAAGGTATATACATGAGCACTCTGACACACCTACACACACACACACACACACACACACACACACACACACACACACACACACACACACACACATCCTGCTCTAAAGCAAATACGCGAATGTGTGTGTGTGTGTGTGTGTGTGTGTGTGTGTGTGTGTGTGTGTGTGTGTGTGTGTGTGTGTGTGTGTGTGTGTGTGTGTGTGTGTGTGTGTGTGTGTGTGTATGTGTGTGTGTGCGCACTTTATGATTTAATTAGTACCTTCTTGGTTTCCTCGGTGAACCAACTTACGTGTGTGTGTGTGTGTGTGTGTGTGTGTGTGTGTGTGTGTGTGTGTGTGTGTGTGTGTGTGTGTGTGTGTGTGTGTGTGTGTGTCTAACTTATGTGTAATTCCGAGCATTAAAAGATGTGAGAGAGAGAGAGAGAGAGAGAGAGAGAGAGAGAGAGAGAGAGAGAGAGAGAGAGAGAGAGAGAGAGAGAGCGTGCGCCGGTACATGTTTTTGAGGCGACACGCGCGTCACCTCTTGGTTCCGGCAACCCCTCAGTGCTGATGATGTCCCTCCATCTCCATCACCTCCCCGTTAACACACCCTTGCGTTCCCCTTCCTATATCATAATAACAACAGGACATTATGCAATATGAACTATCTTCTCCATGTTTATTTATCCATTATGTACATCTTATCTTATTAGTACATTATGAACCACCACACAACTTCTACCTTTATCTGACTCGATATTCCTTCCTCTCTCTCTCTCTCTCTCTCTCTCTCTCTCTCTCTCTCTCTCTCTCTCTCTCTCTCTCTCTCTCTCTCTCTCTCTCTCTCTCTCTCTCTCTATGTACCATTTGCTTGTGTTCGTCTCCCTTTAACTCCCCTTATCTCCTGAGTCTCCACCCTCTCTAACTTTCCTTGCTTACCTCAGTCCACTCTCAGTCCACTCCTCCCTCCTCCTACTCCTCCGACCCGTCCTCTTCTTCCTCTTCCTTTTCCTCCTCCTTTGCCTTCTTCTCCACTCTCAGTTCCTGGTTTTCAGCTTTCCTCTTCTTGAAGTTCTTCTCTCGCTTACATGAGCCTCCTTCCTTCTTCTCGAACGCTCTTATCCTTTCCCCCTCCTTCTCCTCTAAAATCTCTTCCTCTCTTCTACCTTCGACTCTTTTCTCTGTCTGTTCCTTGCCTTTCCGCCTCCTCCCCTCACTCTCAACTCTCTCCTCACCTTGCTTGCTTCTCTGAGCATCCTCTCGCTCTCCTTCCCTCCCGCCTCTCCGCACCCTCCACACTGGATTTCGCGTCCTAAAACTGAAGGCACTCAAAGCTTGCAATGTTTGCCCTTCCAGCTCAGACCAGGGTGTTTATCTATAAGCCACACACACGCACGCACCCTCGCACCAAAAAACAGCGCCGCCACACTCATACGCTATGAAAATAGAGGGTTTGCACACGGATTATACATCTTTTTTACCCTCTTTGGCGCGTCTAATTTAAACGAAGGTCAAAAGTCTGAGTCTTGTTGCTGAGAGCCAAGTCAGACACGGCTATCAGCAGCACCCCACCGTCAGTGCAAAGAAAGGTAATGGTCCATGATTCACTTTTTCCGTAAATGGGCTGCCTTTTCTGCCGGGAATAGGGGCTTGGCAAGGGGATGAGTGGCACACGGAGACAACGAATGGGATGGGTAACAAGGACGAGGCGGGGAGGGCAGGAGTGGCCAGAGGGAGATATGGGAAAGGGAGGGGAAAGGACAGGAAGCAGGAAAAGCGCTGGCCAGACACGGGCGGGGGTAAGCACAGTCACTTCAACCCTAATGTGAGGCTCCAGTTTACATTAGCATGGATTTGCCGTGAGACTTGGCCGCTCGTTATCAAGTTTTTCTTCCCTCTTATCCCCCATGAGAGAGAGAGAGAGAGAGAGAGAGAGAGAGAGAGAGAGAGAGAGAGAGAGAGAGAGAGAGAGAGAGAGAGAGAGAGAGAGAGAGAGAGAGAGAGAGAGAGAGAGAGAGAGAGATCAACAAGCAGACAGACAGATGGACAGACACAGGGAGAAAAATAGATATAAAAGTACAAGGAAAAAAGGCTAACAGCAAACAAGCGGGAGGCTGACAGAAAGACAGATTTTCTAAATGAGAGACATAACAAAAAAAATTGAAAAGCGAAAAAAAAGAGAAAAATGAAAGAAAGAAAAATAAGAGCAAGAGGAGAGCAAACGAATACATCGAATGGACAGATAGAATACGACAAACAAACAAGCACTCCTACACACACACACACACACACACACACACACACACACACACACACACACAGAGAGAGAGAGAGAGAGAGAGAGAGAGAGAGAGAGAGAGAGAGAGAGAGAGAGAGAGAGAGAGAGAGAGAGAGAGAGAGAGAGAGAGAGAGAGAGAGAGAGAGAGAGAGAGAGAGAGAGAGAGAGGACGGATAGTTCAAACAACTGAAACGTGTGTGTGTGTGTGTGTGTGTGTGTGTGTGTGTGTGTGTGTGTGTGTGTGTGTGTGTGTGTGTGTGTCTGGGTGTGTGTGTGTGTGTGTGTGTGTGTGTGTGTCTGGGTCTGGGTCTGGGCCTGGGTAAAGTGTGCATGTAGGCCTGCCCATCGGCGAGGTAATGGGTGTTAATGGGGGAACAACACACGGGGAATAATGAGGTGTAATGCTGGGGCGCCGCGGACGATACTTGCCTGTGATTCTAGGCCACGTCCCCTCACGCTTAGAGGCGGCCAGGTGAGGGGAAGGGAGAGGGGAGGAGAGGGGAATGAAAAGACTGCGCGGCCACACTTTAACATCTCTCTTTTTGGTATTTGGGAAGTGCAGTCACGTTTATATGACGTTCGTGTGTGTGTGTGTGTGTGTGTGTGTGTGTGTGTGTGTGTGTGTGTGTGTGTGTGTGTGTGTGTAGTGGTGCCATCCTTGCTTTCCTGCCCCGTTGTTGTTGTGCTCCACTTCTGCTGTTAAACTATTGTATATTGTATTGTATATTCCCTCTGTCTTGCCGCGCCTGTTAGTGCAGCTTCGAGTTACTGTGCCTGGGTGTTGTTGTCACGCTGTGCTTCCCTGGTGCTATAGTGCGCTGTTTGGTGCCGTGCTAGAGTCACGGCAGCAAGCACAGCAAGCACACAACACGAGCCGCCGCGCTCCTCTTCACATCGGAGTCTTGCGTCACCTCCTTCAGTTCTGGGAAGCTCGTGTGAAGCGGAGGATAGACGGTCTCTTGGCACTGCACCACACATACAAACAGACATTCTCTCTCTCTCTCTCTCTCTCTCTCTCTCTCTCTCTCTCTCTCTCTCTCTCTCTCTCTCTCTCTCTCTCTGCTTCAGCCCTTTCGCCGCTCTTCCTGCTAATCCTTTCCTCCCGCCCGCCAGTCCCCCTCCCGGCGCCCAGGGACATGCGCGCCTGCCTCCCCTCGCCGCCAGTCACCCGCGAGGACTCTCTCTGCTCGCCCACCCGCGCCACACACCCGCCACGGACTCCCCCTGCCAGGAACACCCTACTTGTTGCTCCAGCGACCCGTCTGCGTGAGGTTCCTGGTCGGCGAGACACGTAAGTAGAGTGAGGTGTGACAATCGTGAAAGTGACTTGAGGGGAAAATCGGTCGTGTTTCAGTTTTCATCATTATTTTCTTGTCACTTAACCCAAAGGAAACCGGAAGTGGAAGTCGGTGGCATAAGAGCCGCGTGGTGATGTGGTGCTGCATGTGGCGTTCGGAAATTTGACAGACTCGTGAGGCTAAGGGATCGCATTCTCAGAGGTCTCAGCGTTTGATCTCTAGTACTTCTAACAGACTAGTGGAAATTATTGAGGCTTTCAAGAGTGTTTTCTTAATTCTAGTGATAGTTTAGTAAGCTTTATGCATCATCAATGGGAAAATTATCATTAGAATCCGTCTAATCATTTATGTGCTCTCTGAAAACAGTAATAATGAAAGTCAAAATTGTTTAGGAATATGACCCCAAGTAAAATCAGTATTCGTGACGCGCAGACGTCCGTCCTGACAACGCACATGGACGCTAGAACGATTTCTGGAAATATAAAAGTACCAGATGTATTACTAAAAAAACTGAGAAAAGCGCTAGGATCATAACATCTGCAAAAACTGTGAACATACGACAAACAGCGGAAGGCGGCAACATAAAACATGAGAAAATAGAATTAAGCTAGAAGAAAATGCGGTGCAGGGGAAACGAGCAACACATTGACCATAAAAACCAGAAAAGGCAATATTCACGGGGAAATACACAAACCGCCTCATATACATCGCAAATGTCTTTGTACCACTGACGGGCGCGGTGCCTTCCAGCAGGGTGCGCCTCGAGGGCTCTTACCTTGCATTCATGGCCTCTTGCCTTCTGTGCCGCAGACATTCTCTGCCCGGTCCCAACGCTCGGCTGAAATTCTTAACCTAATGAGAATATATAGCTATGAACTAACCCCCGTAACCCCGCGCAATGACCTGAGACGATGAATGAGGCCACACGAGACTCCTCGCCTCTCGTGGCACACAGAAGAATCTTAGTTTGTTTTTATATATTAATATAAAAACAAACATGAACATAAAAACTGAAACTCTCTCTCTCTCTCTCTCTCTCTCTCTCTCTCTCTCTCTCTCTCTCTCTCTCTCTCTCTCTCTCTCTCTCTCTCTCAGATACTTTGAATCAAACACACACACACACACACACACACACACACACACACACACACACACACACCATGTACATCTCTTCTTCATCATAAACCACTTCTTTCGTGTGAAGCAAGTGTCGTACAAACAGGAGTAAGTGGAGGTTTGAGCTTCGGTCCTCTATTGAGTCGAGGGTTTGCGGTGTCATTTCGTCACACAGGTGCTTTCGCGTAGCTAATAATTAATGTATTTTATTCAAGTCCACGTTTCTGTTTCCTCGAGGATAGTAACATAGTGTGTGGAGGTGGCTGAGGAAGGAAATAAACACGCACACACATACATAAAAGAATAAAACATCAGTACATTCACTTAAAGGAAAAGGCGAAAGCCGCAATCGGGGCCAAGAAAGATATAAAGAAAGGAATCAAAGTGGTTGGACCGAGATGCACCGCCATGACGAGTATTTGCCGGGCCGCCGCTCCAGGCACGGCGCGGCGCCCCTGGGAGTGGAAGGCGAAGAGGAAGAAGAAACCGTGGCCCAGGAATGTGAGGGGAAAGGCATACAAATATTCTCGTGCAGGATATTCTACCATTTTAGTGACATGTTTTACTGGCACCTTCTCTTTCACTCTCTGCCTCACTTATGTGAAGTGGATTTTGCATTTTTGTGGATCCCACTCAGTGGAGAAACAGTACTTCAGTGCAGTGACAGCCCTTCACTCACGCGGGTCTCCAAGCGCACCGTGGAGGGATTGTACTTCACGTATAATAAAAAAAGGAATATATATATATATATATATATATATATATATATATATATATATATATATATATATATATATATATATATATATATATATATATATATATATATATGATAACAATGACAGTAACAAATTAATGAATAACTAAATAAGTAAACGATGAAGTAATTAATTACTCCAAAGGCCCAACCAAATCTTCTCGTCCTCAAAGAGACATGATATTGCAGAGTTATATTTCCTTGTTTCATTGAAATACAGCCCTCCATAAACACAACAAATCATTCAAGTAAGCTTTACCACAGCAGATTCATTGTCACATTAACGCCTCATTCGCTCCCGAGGTAACTTCCAGACTGGGAAACTTGAAGCAGTTTGGCCCATAATTTTTCGGTCTGAGTTTTCGGGTCTGGCGGGATCAGATTGCTCTCTCTCGATTGCCGAGTTGCGCCTTCTTCTTCTCCAGTTCCTCATTCCCATGGCCACTGTGTCCCAACAGTTTAGCCACAGTGTAACTCTTGTGCAATATGATAACTATAATGGATATGTATGTGATGTAGTTGTCAGCCAAGGTATTTGTTTATTGACTTATTTCAATATAATGACAGCAACGACGACAACTACTACCACGACGACGACGACGACAATAACAACAACAACAACAACAACAACAAGAACAACAACAACATTAATAATAATAATAAAATAGTAGTAGTAGTAGTAGTAGTAGTAGTAGAACTACTACTGCTTCTTTGTTGCTGCTCGTGCTGCTATCATCAATATCATCATATCATCACCGGTCCTACCACAATTATTACTCCCTATTCACACTCTCTTCCCACATGAATAAGTACACTAACAAATTACGTGCATTAGTTACACACGTTAAAAAACGTCCGCTCGTGCAGGAAGATGGAAGGTGTTAATGACGTTGCCTGCAAGTAGCCGTGTTCAGCCCCCCGCACTACACCGCCTGACAAGAAACCACTTGACTGTGTTGAAAGATAACGGGATGGCACGCACGTGAAGTCATTCCACTCACAGAGTCGACAGCACACTGCCAAGGACAAGACTCGATCCCCTAACTCTACAAGGACACGCAGACTACCGCTCTATCGCACCATTCCACCCACCCCTCTGATCACTCTCCACGTATAACAAACGAACAACACACTGGCCATTTCTCTTGGTTCTTCTCCTCCTTTTTTCTTTTGGGGAATGGCACAGTGAGCAGGCTTTTTTTTTCCTTTTGTTTGTTTGTTTCTTTCTTTCGTGTCCCTTCCCGGTCTCCCAATCACAAACAGAAAAAAAAACTATATATATATATATATATATATATATATATATATATATATATATATATATATATATATATATATATATATATATATATATATATATATATATATATATATATATATATATTTAACAAACATCTGTACCCTTTGCTAGAAACAATAGCATACGAGTACACCTGCTTGCTCTTCTTTTGTAATATTCGTAGTTTTATTTAATAATTAATGTAATTATGTAATTTGTAGTGTATGATAAGTGCATTGTGCTAGTGTGAAATTAATTAGTTTAGCCTGTTTCTGTAAGAGTTTCGTTACAATCGCTTCTATTTCCTTTATTCCTATCTCCAGTTCCTCTATTCTTTTCATTTTCTTACACAATCCTCACCACTCCATCACACCACCATCCGTTTATCTCTCTCTCTCTCTCTCTCTCTCTCTCTCTCTCTCTCTCTCTCTCTCTCTCTCTCTCTCTCTCTCTCTCTCTCTCTCTCTCTCTCTCTCTCTCTCTCTCTCTCTCTCTCTCTCTCTCTCTCTCCTGCGGGTGACACACGAGCCTCAACTACGAAGAGTCTCAACCGACCCACGGATGACCTGGGAACTTGCGTCGCTTCTCATTATTGGAAAAGCGAGTTCGATCATTTATCCCACCTGTGAGGCATTAGTCACTCTCCCACTCATAATTAGGCGTATATATATAAAGCTGGAATAGAGTTAAGTGTCACGTTACCTACAGGTGCATTTCACGCCATTAAAAATTCAAGATATATATAGGCATGCATCAAGTGGCGTACTGGTGAGCATCCTAGTCAACGCACACTAATTATCACAACTTTACAACATTTACCTCGAGGATAATCATACTCAGAAGATTATCTACGTGTTAATATAAGTACTAGCTGCTGAAGAACGACTAGTTACTTAATAGTAGCGTGTATGATCTTCGAAGATGTTACACTCTATTGATAAATAGGAGCGAAAGTACTTGGATGAAGCAATGCGCAGCTGACTGGATGATTGATCTGATGTATCGCAACGGCCACACCACATCGTACCGCACATCAAAAATAAACACTTAACTCGTGTATACTCGTATATATATATTCCCCACTCTCTCTCTCTCTCTCTCTCTCTCTCTCTCTCTCTCTCTCTCTCTCTCTCTCTCTCTCTCTCTCTCTCTCTCTCTCTCTCTCTCTCTCTTTCTCTCGGCAAAATTTACGGTTTAAATTTATGTGCGATTATATTGTTGATTCAGGGTGTCACGACAACGACTTCACATTGTACCAGACATCGGAAACATTAAGCACTAAACATTAATGCGTTTATTTAAGAGATATGATAAACTATTATAAAACAATAAAAATAAACTTGACCAATAAGGAGCAAAGAGTGTCATCACCAATGAGTTAATATAAATGTTTGAGTCAAGAGAAAATACTCAATAAAGGAAATTAAAAGGAAAGAAAATTAAAAGAAAAGAACATTAAACACTAGAAACAAACGGAAAGGAAACACGAGATCTACAACCAAAGTTTATTTGCAATAATAAAATGGATTAAACATACAGACTAGCTAAATCAATTGAGAATGGCTTAAACGAAAAAAAAAAAATAGTGAGAGGTCCATCTAAATGACTTAGCAAAACTAAACCCAAATCCTTCACATAGATGACGAATTTGCCTTAATGTAAACCTTCAGTATACTCGAAGAGCAAGAACAGCAAATGATATAAAGAACACAAGTTTAATTGGCCGTAACCAAAGAATTAACAGACGCACTAAAGAGAGACGAGACGAGGGGCGGTGCAATGAAACTGGAAAGGTTAAGGACAGAGATAATAAGCAAATTAGAGGGAGGCGAGACAAGACAAGGCCGAAGGACATGGAAAGTTTGTAGATAATCTCAACACACACACACACACACACACACACACACACACACACACACACACACACACACACACACACACACACACACACACACACACACACACACATACACACACACACAGACACAACACACGACTTACCCACGCAAAGACAAATGTACTCAAGTATTATGGCATTGTGGGGAGGAATACATTAAAAATTATCAACTCAGCATTTTCACAGTTGCAATCAAGCTATCATCTATGAAAGGTCAATAATTAGTGACCTCTCATAGAAGAAAGCTTGATGTATATTATAATATACATTTTCCTTTATTAGGAGGGTACAGTTGAGTATTCCTTGATAGGGTTTTCACTTATCCACATTCTACCTAAACTGCCGGCAGTTGTCATCAAAGAAACATTAGGGATCAGTCTCTTCTCGATATATGAACACGAGCCAAATACTTTCGTTCTTGTTTGCCTTAACGGGCGAGGTATAAAAAAAGTCACGCTAAATTATTGCAATGTGAATTTATACAAGCAATAACACTGATAGACCGAATCTAAAACTAAATATATATATATATATATATATATATATATATATATATATATATATATATATATATATATATATATATATATATATATATATATATATACATATATATATATATATATATATATATATATATATATATATATATATATATATATATATATATATATATATATATATATATATATATAGTTGAATCAGTCACCAAGTATTTCACATAAGATAGCACTGGTATGTTCCTTTCTTTTCAAGCAGAATCTCTCTCTCTCTCTCTCTCTCTCTCTCTCTCTCTCTCTCTCTCTCTCTCTCTCTCTCTCTCTCTCTCTCTCTCTCTCTCTCTCTCTCTCTCCGGCGCAATATAGCAGCAATTTTTTACCCAAAGAGAAGTTACACTCACTCATTAGCTCTAATATTTCCCGTTTCTTTCCTGCCATCACGTCCTTTACCTGAGCGCTGGAGACGTCACAAATGACATTAGCACCTAAAAGAAGAAAAATAGACACACACACACACACACACACACACACACACACACACACACACACACACACACACACACACACACACACACACACACACACACACACACACACACACACACACACACACACACACACACACACAAAGAAAAAAAAAGTAAATACAACTTAGGATCTCGTTCGCTCTTCACATATGTGCCGGAGGAAGAGGAGAAGGAGGAGGAGGAGGAGGAGGAGGAGGAGGAGGAGGAGGAGGAGGAGGAGGAGGAGGAGGAGGAGGAGGAGGAGGAGGAGGAGGAGGAGGAGGAGGAGGAGGAGGAATACAAAGGAATACAAAGGAATACAAAGGAAAGCCAAACAGCTACAGACCTTTTGGTCCTTGCAAGGAGGAGGAGGAGGAGGAGGAGGAGGAGGAGGAGGAGGAGGAGGAGGAGGAGGAGGAGGAGGAAAATCTTGATAGTGATAAGAAAAATGATACATAGTGACAAAAACCACCGTCCAGAAACGCGAACTAAAATCTGTCATGAGCAGAAGGCCGCTGCGTGATGAAGACGCGGCTTTTCTTCTCTTTAAGGGAGGAGAGCACAGGATAAGAGACGGCAAGACGAATTTTTTTTTTTCCCTCGCCAAGTACAGACATCCTCCCCCTATAGTTCATCGTCATGGTCAGGTCAAGTGGGGTCACGGTGGTAAAAGTGAGACTCTTGATAAAACTCATCTATTTGAAGCGTGAAATAGTCACGTCTCGTTATCACGTTTATGGAGGATTTTTTTTTAAAGACTGAAGTGTCAGTTAGTGTGTGCTCGTACGTATGTGTGTGTGTGTGTGTGTGTGAACCTGTGGAGAGAGAGAGAGAGAGAGAGAGAGAGAGAGAGAGAGAGAGAGAGAGAGAGAGAGAGAGAGAGAGAGAGAGAGAGAGAGAGAGAGAGAGAGAGAGAGTTATTAAAATCTACACTTTTAGAATTCCAGTGCTCACTAACTTCCCATTGAACAAGGGAAGGATTGAGCACTGAAAATATATAGGTGTGTGTGTGTGTGTGTGTGTGTGTGTGTGTGTGTGTGTGTGTGTGTGTGTGTGTGTGTGTGTGTGTAAAGCGATATGAAACATTACAGGAAACATAGATGGCCACTTTCCCGTAGATTTAAGTGAGAAGGCGTGTGTTTTGGCGTGCGGGAGAAGGTTCAAAGAATTCACGCTACCCAGGCAGCAGCAGTGGACAGTTGCCAAAGCGTACGAATCATTGAGTCCTGTAACTGTAATGGTGATTTGGGCAGGAAGGTGCAGCGAGTCACGGGGAATGGCGCAGTGGTTGGGTCCCTCTTCCTATCAGCTACTTGTCTATTCCCCTCCTTTTGTTTCTAACCTTCTCTTTTTATTCATTCTTTTTTCCCCTTTTTCTCTCACCATTTCCTTTTCCCTCTAGATTTTTGTACACGTTTATTTATTTATTTATTTTTTTTTTTTTTTAATGGGCGTTTATTTTTTTTTTTTCTTTTTTTCTTTCTTCCGTCGTAGTCGCTTTGTCATAGAAGCCGTCCAGTGATTGATACTATTCTCTAATTGTGTGTGTGTGTGTGTGTGTGTGTGTGTGTGTGTGTGTGTGTGGTGGGGGTTTATAAAGAGGGAGAGTTTATGTCTATCAGGTTGTAAATCTATGTTTTTGTCGTTTTTATTTGTCGCCATTTACTTACTGTCGTGTTTCTTTCCACTTTCGTATTTTTTTATCTATGTCCTTGTTTTTGTCTGTTTTATGTCAAACACACACACACACACACACACACACACACACACCTATATATTTGCGATGCTCAATCCTTCCCTTGTTCATTGGGAAGTTAGTGAACACTGGAATTTTAAAACCCTAGATTTTAATCTCTCTCTCTCTCTCTCTCTCTCTCTCTCTCTCTCTCTCTCTCTCTCTCTCTCTCTCTCTCTCTCTCTCTCTCTCTCTCTCTCTCTCTCTCTCTCTCTCTCTCTCTCTCTCTCTCTCTCTGCACAGACACACACACACACACACACACACACACACACACACACACACACACACACACACACACATCCTTCCAAACAAACAAAAGCACTGACAGGAAAAATAAAATAAAAAAAAATAAATCACAACAACAATTTTCAGATATCCCGATACGATATTTTTTCAGACTCGGAGAATCACACACACACACACACACACACACACACACACACACACACACACACACACACACACACACAGAGAGTGAAAAATTTTTAACCAAGAAACATAGGTATGGCAGAAACACGTCAGGAAAATTATATGTAAATAGGAAGCAACGGAGGCAATACACAAATGCATGCAGGTTTGTAAGTCCACCTCCAATCCTTTAGGCTGCTCCCTCCCTGCCCCGCATTCCCCAACACCCCAGCCTTATCCCTGACCCTGTTTCAAATCACAAGCCTACCCCTTCTACCACCCCGCCTGTACCTCACACCCGCTCCTCCAAAACCCATCTAACAACCACAGGGGACTTTCAGAACGATTAGCAAAGCAACAGGAGGTATGCAATCCATGGAGCACAGAATCACGCACACGGTTGAGTTCCAAGGGTAACACAGACGCACCGGCTCTGACTAATGATAACTCTGGGGTTCTCCGTATGCAGCACACCTGACCAGCAAGCCACTACACGACCCTCCACCTGGCCACGCAACACTATCAAATGAGAGTGTCTGAAACTGCAATCTAAAACGTTCACTTGCTTCTGAAGTTACAAGGTTGTTCTGAAGTTATCGATTCGTGTTCACGCACTTAGACTTGAACTGATCAGAATTTGTAGCAGGAAAAATATCTAAAGTGAGAAGGGATCATCTGAAGCTGAAATCTGATATATACGTGTAAATCCGAGATACAAAAATTGAGACGAGTCGTATATTGTTCAGACCTAAGATGTGTACGTTTTATTCATTTGTGTATTTCGAAAGGTTCAGATGAGAGAGAGAGAGAGAGAGAGAGAGAGAGAGAGAGAGAGAGAGAGAGAGAGAGAGAGAGAGAGAGAGAGAGAGAGAGAGAGAGAGAGAGAGAGAGAGAGAGAGAGAGAGAGAGAGAAAAAAACGTAGGGTTCATCACGCAATTTTCCTTTCAAGTTTGATTTCATATTTACATATTTCAACTTACCTTTTTATTTGTATTATACACACACACACACACACACACACACACACACACACACACACACACACACACACTAAGCAACCATAAAAGAGTTCGGATTCCGGTCGCTTATTTTTAACAAAGTTCTGACTCAAGTCAACTTCAAAGCATCGAGGCTTCCGGCCGCAGGCGATTTCAGGAAAGTTCCACAGCATTTCCATCCCCACACTACTCTCTCTCTCTCTCTCTCTCTCTCTCTCTCTCTCTCTCTCTCTCTCTCTCTCTCTCTCTCTCTCTCTCTCTCTCTCTCTCTCTCTCTCTCTCTGTATCTATTTCTAACAGATACTCTAAAACAAATCACCAAATACAAAGATGAATCGAAACTCTCTTGTTGAGAAAATATATAGCTAAGAACCAATTTCTTAAACATTTTGTTATCGCATCAGGACTATTTTTCAAAGGCCACAGGTTCTCATGAGTGGTTTTCTTACTGATGATGCAAAATCCTTGTTAAACTATAACTAGAATCATAAAAAAAAACTTGAAAACCCTAATAACTTCCACAAGATCCTGTTAAACGTAAATTAGAGACGCCAAAACGTTTAAGGACACGGACCAGAGACCCGAGGCACTGCACTGGAAACCTGTCGTGTCAGGAGAGCATGGACCAGCCATCTGAAACACAACCCTTAATGAAACACTCCAACACATACCAGCCAGAATCACAGGCACGAGAAGAAGTGTGTGTGTGTGTGTGTGTGTGTGTGTGTGTGTGTGTGTGTGTGTGTGTGTGTGTGTGTGTGTGTGTGTGTGTGTGTGTGTGTGTGTGTGTGTGTGTGTGTGTGTGTGTGAAAAACATGACAAAACTTCACAAATTGTTAACTAAACAATCAGCACAAGAACAAAACAAGTCACAAATCAGCCATAATTTCAAAGCGGACAAAGAGAAACACAGAAAAAGGAAAACAAAAACACATGAGGGAAGGCAGCCGCGGAAAAGGCGAGGGACAGGCGAACAATGGCGCTGGACTGGCCGCTGGGTGACTTATCAAGCATTTACAACCCGGCGGCGGCCATCACAACCCCACGGCGCGGCACACTGTGAGTGTATGTGTGTGTGTGTGTGTGTGTGTGTGTGTGTGTGTGTGTGTGTGTGTGTGTGTGTGTGTGTGTGTGTGTGTGTGTGTGTGTGTGTGTGTGTGTGTGTGTGCAATGAAGCGCATAGTATAGGTGATCTCTTCCGGCTCTGACTCGCTGAACAAAAATTCCTCAGTACAAAATATGAAGAACAATACAATTTTCACAGCCTCCATTTTTCGATGTCAGAAAATCGTGTCTCTCGCTGCCTGACAAACTGATTTCATACATTTATTGAAGAATCATAATACCCAAGCGGAAGTTTCCTCGCAAGAGTCTAGTGGGTCATAACTGCCAATCTCTTCCCCATCACGCATCTTCTCTCTTCCTTTTATCCAAACCATTGCCGGTAAAATGTCATATCCTTGCCTCTTTCCTTAAGGCAAAGCCGGCAAAGACGAGTCAACGAATTAAACATTTCTCTTTTCCTTTTCCTGGAATTATACCAACAGATGAAGCATTAGGGAGTTATACAAACACACACACACACACACACACACACACACACACACACACACACACACACACACACAATAACGAGAGTGGATAGGTTGGTTCTTCGTGCCGTCCGGTCTTTCCCAAATGACTTCCTTTTCTTATTATCCAATGTAGCGTAAGCTCACTCTCCATTACCATTAACACTATTCTACAGACTCTATCAACTCCGTGCTTCCTTCTCCACCACGACCACTACTCCCCACTTCCTGCACTCAAGCCTATTCTGACCGTGTTCCCGATGAGGGTTTGCTGACCAGTGACTCTCGTCTACTCGCCTCTCTCTCTCTCTCTCTCTCTCTCTCTCTCTCTCTCTCTCTCTCTCTCTCTCTCTCTCTCTCTCTCTCTCTCTCTCTCACTACCGGCGCAATGCAACACATTGTTCATTACTATTTCCCTATTTTCGGAAACTAGAGAATTATTACTTGAGGTTTAAAATAAATACTCCCTCTGCAATTCTAGATAATACTTCAAAGATCGAAAGCAATGTGCGTTTTGTCCCAGCCATCAATTTCTTCCTCGAGGGCCTTGAATTATAATCCCTTCCTTCCTTGAATTTGCAGCTACTCCCTTCATAATCCACGGAAACTACTCTCACGCAGTTCTTCTTAGTTCGGAATTTGCACCCGCAGTTCCACACTTCTACAATGCCCCACAAAAGCTGTATCCACAGCCTCCATATATTCCAGCCCATGAATACATAACTCGATATCATGTTTTTCCTACCTAATGAGTCCAAGACATCAGAACTAATCACGCTTTTTATTTCCCAAACTCATACTGTTGAAACAAATGACTTTGTGACACACTCCTACTCTTGTGATCAAAAGGTTACGAGTAAGATCTTGGTCCAAAGCAGTTCCTCGGTGTGAGTCGCAGCTCTCTATTTCGTATTCATAACCTGGACCTTATGACCTTGTTGTGGCGGGGATATAATTTCAATCAGTCTGAATTCCAGTTATAAAGTCCTATGCAATTGGCTCCCCCACCCATGGATGTGACATCGCCAGTCCCTTCATCACCGCCTGTCGCGCCAGTGTTGCCAAGGGATCAAAGAGTAAAGGACACAAAGGTCAAGGACATCATAGAAAACTTTTTTTCATTTGCACAAATGGACACTTCACTAGTGCGTAATTCCTACATTTTGGGATGGAACGTTTTCTACTTTAGGAGGGAAATCTTTATTTTTTCTAGCCGTGTGCCAACCTGATACTTCATATGGGCCAACATTACGGGCACTGGTGAAGCTCAGCACGGTAATTATGTTGGGATGAAAACGTTGGGAGTGCGATCCTCAAATGATGTCCTCGCCGTGACCTTTCACTCATGACGCATCACAGTGATGGTCTACACCGCTGCCTACCATTACACGTGGCGGACTGCTTTGAAACAAGTGCTGTGAACGGCTCAGCTTAGATTACACGACAGCTAGATCATACACGCCCGCTCATTCGCCAACACACACACACACACACACACACACACACACACACACACACACACACACACACGTCAGCACTGGTTTGGTTTCGCTGCCTCACGCCCACAAGTTTACAATTTCCAGAGGCTTTCATCGATGGGTGTGCATTAAAGCGATGGCTGCGCTCAAAACAAAGTAAAAAGCATGGACATGAAAACAAAAACAAAACAAAAAATCCTCTTACGCCCACCATATCATATTGAAAACATTTTGAAATAAACGCGTCGTAAATTGGTGATGCATTTACGTATGTTTACATTTTTTTACACTTTTCATGCGGCCAAATATACAGAAGCATGCCAATACAGGATAACTTTAACTTTATCGCTGTTACATAATTTCAGTCGACCATACGTTGCTACCTATTCATTCCCCGTGGCGGTGAGCTAGTATGAATGTCCCTTATTTCCACACTAAGCAGTCTGATAATGTATTATACTCCTCACATGAGGAACTATCAATACTCCTTTATGCTCGAGATACCAACACGTAACTACATGAAGAACGCTTGGTCCTCATTTCCCATCCCCCCTCCTTCCCTGTTTCCATCCAGGCCGCCGCCGCGCTGAACGTGCTTGTAAACGACCCTCGGTGATTTCCCCTTAAAACACGACTGCGATTCACTTTGTTGCCGTCGTAGTCTTGCCGCGCGAAAAGCAGCTTCGTTCCGTCACTCTAAGTAATGATGGGTAGAGTGCTTTCCGGCCAAATTAAACTCGTTCCATTGCTTACATTCCTTTCTCGTTCCTTACCACACACACACACACCCACCCACACACACACACACACACACACACACACACACACACACACACACACACACACACACACACACACACACACACATAGAGGAAGGGAGGCGAGAGGAAGCGGGTGTCCGGGATGCATTAAGAAGTCAAAAAAAGAAAGGAAGTCTAGGCTGAAGAGGACCATTCATGCATCACTCCTCCCCTCCTTGTCCTCCCTCAAACCTCTCTTTTCTTCTCCACTTCCAGTTTCTCTTTTTTTCTCTCCTCTCCACATCCTGCTTCCGTCATTTCTTTTCCTTCCCCCTCTCAACCCATCCACGTTCCCTGCAGACTGACTCTCTCTCTCTCTCTCTCTCTCTCTCTCTCTCTCTCTCTCTCTCTCTCTCTCTCTCTCTCTCTCTCTCTCTCTCTCTCTCTCTCTCTCTCTCTCTCTCTCTCTCTCTCTCTCTCTCTCTCTCTCTCTCTCTCTCTCTCTCTCTCTCTCTCTCTCTCTCTCTCTCTCTCTCTCTCTCTCTCTCAACAATCTCTCTTTTTCACTTCCTCCTCTCATCCTGTTCTTGCATCTCCTCCTCTCCCTCTAGTGTTGGTCCCATTTTTGGCTGGTGGCTTGGTTTTACGATGAACTTGAGAGAGAGAGAGAGAGAGAGAGAGAGAGAGAGAGAGAGAGAGAGAGAGAGAGAGAGAGAGAGAGAGAGAGAGAGAGAGAGAGAGAGAGAGAGAGAGAGAGAGAGACGTGGGTGGCAAGCTAAGGGAAAAGATGAAATTATACTTACACAAGCAAAAGAAAACACACACACACACACACACACACACACACACACACACACACACACACACTCCACTACGAAGTTTGACAAAGATAAATGCATCCCGAGGGAGAAAAGTAAGAGAAGAGAGAAAAAACAGAATGAAACAAAAAAAAAATCTAGAGCACAAACTAAATTTCAAAACGTATATATGATTTAGACTAATAATAAAGTTAATCCGCCAAGAACAGGAAGGACAGAGTATTATAAGAGATACTTGGTAAGAGGGGAGACAAAGGTAGAAACAAGTAGAGGCAAGCCAACAGAAGCACCGTAAGCCCTCCCAAGACAGTTTCCTGTACCTGGCGTGATCGCTGCAGGTAATCTCACTCACCTGTCTTTTGGTAATTAAGGTGATGGATGGGGAGCCTCGAAGGGCGCGGCCAGGTAAGAGTGCTGGCCCTTGCTATCAATCTCTGTCACCTGAACCTGACCAGCACACACACACACACACACACACACACACACACACACACACACACACACACACACACACACACACACACACACAAGGTACATTATAAATTTTGAAACCTTCCACGCATTAATGTCTCCCAAACCACACTTAATTATTGGTGTAATATCAGCCTCAAGGCCATTCACTATTGACGTACAGGTTGAGATGGATGACACCCACCAGCATGTAGATACTTGCAAGGAAGCATAGCAGCATAACAGCATAACAGCACAACTGCCACTGCTGCTGATGCATAACTGAATCCAGGGCTTGAGTATAATAATTAAAGGAGACGTATTCTAAAGGCTGTGTTCAGGCTTGCATACAATTAGGACTAATTATTAAAAAAAAAAAAACGAAACAAAAGAGCGAGTATATGCATTTCATAACATTTTAAAAGGCATTTTTGTCTATCTCCGTTTGTGTCGATAACAACTGACGCAACATTTATGTGGATGAAAAAATATCTGCTATTGACATTCCAACTAGATGGAGTTAAAATTTACCTTCCCAAACTTTTACTGTTTCTGAGTTTGCTAACGCTTCCCTGTAGGCATGGCGAGGAACAGTTCAACTTGTTGGATGTCCATTTCACCTTTGTTCGAGCCCCAGTCATGGCGGACAACTGAAACAGGCGTATAAGTGACGCAAGTGTTTGTTCGTCTGAGACATAAGAACATAAGAACATAAGAAATAAGGGAAGCTGCAAGAAGCGACCAGGCTTACACGTGGCAGCCCCGAGACAGTAACCTTTGCTGTAAATTGAAGGTTGAATAACAAAGTAAAGAATCAGATACCAAAGAACATCTTCGGTCTGTCCTTTACTAATAATCTAAACTGGAAACTTCACATCTCTATAGCTAAAAGAGTTTCTATGAAGTTTGGTGTTCTGCGGCATCTCCGCCTGCTTTTCTCACTCCCCCCACCGCCCGACTAGATGGTAACTCTGTACAGGGGTCTTATCCGTCCATGTATGGAATATGGTTTACATGTATGGGGTTGTTCCAATCATACCGCTCTTTTAGACTGGGTGGAATCAAGAGCATTTTGTCTTATCAACTCCTCTCCTCTAACTGACCGTCTTCAGTGTCTGTCTCATCGCCGTAATGTTGCATCTCTTGCTGTCTTCTACCGGTTTCTTCACGCTAACTGCTCTTCTGATCTTCCTAATTGCATGCCTCTCCTCTCCCTGTGGTTTCACTGCACAAGGCTTTCTACTTCCTCTTATCCCTATTCTGTTCAATTCTATAATGCAAAATTTAACCAGTATTCTCAATCGTTCATCCCTTTCTCTGGTAAACTTTGGAACTCCCTGCCTGCTTCTGTATTTCTAAATTCCTATGACTTGAACTCTTTCAAAAGGGAGGTTTCAAGACACTTATATTCCATTATTTAATTCTTTGGGAACTGGCACTCAACTGTGCTCTTTTTTTTTTTTCTTATTAAACTTGGCCAATTGCCCTTTACATGAAAAATAAGAGCTGAGTTATTAATTTTTTTCTCCGTCTCTCTCTCTCTCTCTCTCTCTCTCTCTCTCTCTCTCTCTCTCTCTCTCTCTCTCTCTCTCTCTCTCTCTCTCTCTCTCTCTCTCTCTCTCTCTCTCTCTGTGACTCAAATTTAAAAATCTGAAAACCTCCAACGCGAAATGGTCGAAATAGTCGGCAACTCCAGTGAAATATGGCGAGATTTCAAAAATTTCACCTCTATCAAAAAGTCATCAAATGATACTATAATTCAAGAGGCATAGCTGGCAGGGCTGGCATGGGCTCCACCACCCAGCAAGGTAGCGGAGTCTCTTGTCATTTCCTTCTAAGCGTTTTATTCACCAATTCTGCATGTGGGTGTCTGGTTCCTACTAAGCGACCTGGGGTTACGAAAACGGAGATAGAGAAACATAATATTGTATCTGTTTTATTCTTACCTTCTCTAAACACACACACACACACACACACACACACACACACACACACACACACACACACACACACACACACACACACACACACACATACGAATTTTGGTGCGTTCTTGAAATTCTCCAGTTAATCGAAGGCACATGACTTATTATTTCTTCCCAAGAGACGTTAATGAAAGAAATGAAGCAACCATGCAATTTCTGTTCTCCCGTTGGTGGCTGAACGCACTCCAAATGATTCACAAATCTCCACACAAAAGGTAACGGTTCGAATCCCACCACACCTTTAATCAACACACAAACAATGTACGTAAAAAAAAATACGAGCTCAGTAATTTTCTGAAAACTGTATCTTTCTCTGCGACAAAGCAGCCCCAGAAACTAGGTAAAGCGGTAAAATAATGTAAATATACATAAATATTAAACCTGAAACGTATACACTCTGCTCTAATGTATGTATATATATATATATATATATATATATATATATATATATATATATATATATATATATATATATATATATATATATATATATATATATATATATATATATATATATATATATATATATATATATATATATATATATATATATATAATATAACCACAGCCGGAAGAGTGCGAGGTGAGCGGGAGAGATTAAGATTTCCAGGGAAACATGAAAAATTAATTAAGGAAGACAGGACTTTCCCGGTGAAATTCTATCCCGTAAAACGCAATTAGGTAAATATGCTTCTCTCTCTCTCTCTCTCTCTCTCTCTCTCTCTCTCTCTCTCTCTCTCTCTCTCTCTCTCTCTCTCTCTCTCTCTCTCTCTCTCTCTCTCTCTCTCTCTCTCTCTCTCTCTCTCTCTCTCTCTCTCTCTCTCTCTCTCTCTCTCACCTTGACTCACCCTCCAACCGGGCACAACTTCTACTACTATTATAATCATTTCCTTCAGCAAATCATTCGTGACCTTCCACAGTCTCAACACACTCCCAGGCTGCACTCGCTCCTTCCTTTTTTACGCTGCCACTCTCCTCAGCTCATGCAACGAACAAAAATACTGAGAGAGAGAGAGAGAGAGAGAGAGAGAGAGAGAGAGAGAGAGAGAGAGAGAGAGAGAGAGAGAGAGAGAGAGAGAGAGAGAGAGAAGCAACAGACACGTAGACACATAAGCAGGTACATATGAGTGTGAGTGAAGCAACAGATACTTAGACTCATAGACAGGCACATACGGTAAATGGACAAGATCAGTCAGGAAAACGACTCAACTTTTACTAGTCAAGAGTAAAAATTCCCTTCGTACTTTTATCATCCATTACACCGTCCGTCAGTTTACTTTACTCTTTTTCACCGCACTTGTCCATCGCTACATACACATCTATCACACACACACACACACACACACACACACACACACACACACACACACACACACACACACTCAAGGCCTCCCTGAATGAGCGCAAGAAGGGGAGACGCAGCACTGGCCCGTAAGAACTATGCAAGAGGAATAGACTCATTTATCGAGGCGACGGGAGGAGGCATGACGCTGCTTCCCAGGGGCACACCTATTTATGGCGTGCCTCGATGGAAAATGAGGCAGAAACGCGTGCGAAAGGCTGGAAAAAAGCATGAGAGGCAAGATAATGACAGGTACACATGAGGAAGGTATTCAGGCCGTAAGGTAGAGGGAGGGAGGTGGGAGAAGAAGTGATAAGAGAGATAAGTAAGACCTGGACAGGTGACACGTTAATAACATATGAGGTACCTGGACAAAGGCGAGGTCGTGGCAGCAAGGTGGAGGCCAGGTGCGTTAGTGGGAAGGTAATAAGAGGAACAAATGTAGATAGTGGAGAGGTGTCAGATCAGGGGTAGTTAATATAGCACAGATGGCATGGGTTCGGACAGGTGCGGGTGATTTTGTGTGTGTGTGTGTGTGTGTGTGTGTGTGTGTGTGTGTGTGTGTGTGTGTGTGTGTGTGTGTGTGTGTGTGTGTGTGTGTGTGTGTGTGTGTGTGTGTGTGTGTGTGTGTGGGTGGGTGGTTGGGGAGAGAGAGAGAGAGAGAGAGAGAGAGAGAGAGAGAGAGAGAGAGAGAGAGAGAGAGAGAGAGAGAGAGAGAGAGAGAGAGAGAGAGAGAGAGAGAGAGAGAGAGAGAGAGAGAGAGAGAGAGAGAGAGAGAGAGAGAGAGAGAGAGAGTGTGTGTGTGTGTGTTTCGTTGGGCCTTCTCGTAATACAAGAGTTGCATAGCGAGGCGCAGACCAAGGACGAAGTGAGGCGACAACTTATTACGCGGAACAGATAATCGCTATACATTGCCCGGATATTAATGAAAGACTAGCGAAATTACCTGTTACCCAACACGATTAATTCTCGCCGAGTGGCACCATTACGTAGTACGCCCCGCTGTGTGATGGAGCCACCACCTGTCACATCACCCGTAACACCAACACGCGCACGCTACACCCTGCAACCAATCACACCACGACACGATAACCTCCTCCTGTCCCCTTCCACAGGTAGTGAATCTGTGACACTAGCAACAAGATGGTGGAGGCTACAGGACAACAAGGAAGGACACAATAACCTCATCTCATCTCCTTCTACAGGTACTAAAACCGTGACACTGGCAGCACGAAGGCGATAGACACAATGAAGGACACCAACAACTCCCTCGCCTCGAAGGACAAGACCCTGAGGGACACGCTGAAGTCCGCATCGTCTCCAAGGACATCTGAATCCAGGCTTTCCTCGGTAGCTAATGGGAATGCGAATGATCTTGACTACATAGGGGCCGAAGGCGAGGACTTGATCCCCTCGTTGACTCCTACAGCAGGGGAAGCCGCGGAGAGCCAGGGAGAGGCGCCCCCGTCCACGATGTCAGTGGGTTCTCTGGTGGAGTATCTCATGAGTGGCCCAGGAAGAAAGGCAGCAAAGAAATTACAGAAGGAAAACAACGCACAAAGGTAAAACTATTTACGGATACTTATGATCACTATTTTACTCGATTTTTCTCTCTTTATTTTAATTATAGCTTTGACCACTTTAAATCTCTCTCTCTCTCTCTCTCTCTCTCTCTCTCTCTCTCTCTCTCTCTCTCTCTCTCTCTCTCTCTCTCTCTCTCTCTCTCTCAATCTCTCTTTTCCCATTATCCTTGGTGTTTATGTGCAAAAAAGTTCCCCTTACTTTTTAAACGTAAATTGCGCGTTCGTGAAAACCTCCTTTTCTCGCCGCTCATTCATTTCCAGTGAATATGAATCAAACCTGGCAGGCAAAGGGAAATAATGAAAAGATGGCGGCGGCGGTGGCGGCGGCAGTGGTGGAGGTGGTGGTGCTGGTGGTAATAAGAGAAGGAGAATGTAATAATGAAGGTAATGATAATAATTAAAAAATATTAACAACAATAAAAACAGAAGAAGGATAATAATGGTGAGGAGGAGGAGGAGGAGGAGGAGGAGGAGGAGGAGGAGGAGGAGGAGGAGGAGGAGGAGGAGGAGGAGGAGGAGGAGGAGGAGGAGGAGGAGGAGGAGGAGGAGGAGGAGGAGGAGGAGGAGGAGGAGGAGGAGGAGGAGAAGGAGAAGGAAGAAGAGAAAAAGAAGGAGGAGAAGGAGGAGAACGAAGAGCAGTAATAATAATAATAATAATAATAAGAAGAAGAAGAAGAAGAAGAAGAAGAAGAAGAAGAAGAAGAAGAAGAAGAAGAAGAAGAAGAAGAAGAAGAAGAAGAAGAAGAAGAAGAAGAAGAAGATGCAGTGCCCAAGACTTTCAAAACGCGTATAAAAAACAATCTTTCGGCTGCACCAAGAGAACTTTCCAATAAATAATCACAAAATGCAGAACGTGAGAGGCAACTAAAAAAGAAAAACGCATTTACAATTTCACGCAGGGAGGAAACACTAAACACTGCGACAGACTTCAAGGACAGAACAGAGAGAGAGAGAGAGAGAGAGAGAGAGAGAGAGAGAGAGAGAGAGAGAGAGAGAGAGACGAGGGTAGCGGTAATAGTCCGCAAATACAAATCTCACGACTAAAGAATAATCGAAGTGTTGAACAAAGTACCAGTGACCTTGTGCAGTAATTCAACAAACACGCACAAACTGTCTCTCTCTCTCTCTCTCTCTCTCTCTCTCTCTCTCTCTCTCTCTCTCTCTCTCTCTCTCTCTCTCTCTCTCTCTCTGAACACTTAAACACGTCAACCTTAATTTATATGAAGAAAGGAAAAATCTTGACAAAGGATCAAAAATTTGCTCCAAGACCTTGAGTCCTTGAGTTGTGTTTCTCGCACTTCACATTTCTCGCAATTTTTTTTTTCTAGACACGACTACTTTATTCTTTTGAAATATGACTTAAATTTCTTTCCTCCTCCTCCTTCTCCTCCTCCTCCTCCTCCTCCTCCTCCTCCACAAACACCAGGTTCCACGGGGAGTCGTCTAAAGCCTGTAGGTATTTCAATAACCAAAACCTTGGAGAATTCGTACTGCTGCCACTGTGTGTGTGTGTGTGTGTGTGTGTGTGTGTGTGTGTGTGTGTGTGTGTGTGTGTGTGTGTGTGTGTGTGTGTGTGTGTGTGTGTGAGCAGGTCAGTCGTAACAAAAAAATCTGATGACGCAATTTACTCGTAGAGAAGAGCACGCAAATCTAGCCCGGTGAGTATGCAGCAGGTTAAATTAGCATGAGTGTGTTTGTGTGCGTGTGCATGTGCAGAGGGAGAGAACCCTGCCCAGCCCCACACAGCACAACACAACACGCGGGCTAAGCTAACTCATTACCTCAAAATGGTGGCAATGAACAAAGTCATTCAGGTAATACTTGGCTCACCTGATCAATGCTCCCCCTCCCCACATGCCGCTGCCCGTCCCTTCCTACGTAATCCCTTCTCTAACCCCCTATTCTCCTCTTCTTTATATCTCTCTTTTCTGTTCTTCTCCTCCTCCTTTCCACTTATACTTACTGCCTCTCCTTTGCTTCTTTTCTCTCCTTCTCTCCACCTATTTACTTAATGCCTTCTCCTTACCCACCTCTTTCCTTCTCTCTTGTTCCCTTTCTCTTCCCTTCCTCCTTTCCATTTACTCTTTTCATCTTCTCTTCTACTAATGCACTCACTCTCCCTCTTAATAACTTCTTCAAACCTCCACTTTTTTTCCCTTTCTTCTTTTCCCTTCCTCCTTTCATGTATTTATACATGTCTCCCCGTTTCTTGTTCTCCATTTCTTTCTTCTTCACCTCTTGCACCAACACACAACCCTATGCTATGCTCATCAGGGTTCCCTCTCTTTCTCTCTTGCCTTCGTCCCTACCATGTACTTACCCCTTCATCTATTCCCTTCTCACTCCCTACGTTTCTCATATTCCACCTCACGCCATGATATTTCACCCTCACCAGCGTCGTTTTGTCTACATCCCTTCTACCTACGCATTCTCTCTCTCTCTCTCTCTCTCTCTCTCTCTCTCTCTCTCTCTCTCTCTCTCTCTCTCTCTCTCTCTCTCTCTCTCTCTCTCTCTCTCTCTCTCTCTCTCTCTCTCTCTCTCTCTCTCCCAGCTCCCTTCCTAATCTAAATTCCAGTCCACACTCAGCTATTTTCTTCTCACTTTCCCTCCTATCCACTCCTTCATTCTCTCTACCTACGTGCTTATTCTTTCGCTTTCTCTCCATCTTTACTA
>NC_087160.1:29546931-29549431 GCF_035594125.1 Scylla paramamosain
GGTAGAAGAGAAGACGGAAAGTTGAAAAATGATAATAACAGAAGATGACAGAGTGGGTAAGAGGTATATTTGATATGGAAAATAAAGAAATAAATGAATATGTAAATAATTACAAGAAAACTGGATAGTAAACGTGGTGGACTATTGTTGGGATACGGTACATGAAAGTTAGTCCGATATTTGACCGACAAGGTAAAAATATATGTGGAATAACAATAAGGTATAGGAGTCGGACAAAAGACTGGCGAGTAGAGGCGAAAAAAAGACTCCCTGAATGCACGGCTTCTACGGCAGTGGAGCGGAAAAATTCAAATAAAAATAAAGTGACAAAATGGAGCAGCAGCGAAACTAAGGGAGGGAAAAAAAAAACATGACGGAAAACATGTTGAATGAATACTTGCATACTTTCATTCCGAGGTGGCTGGCTGGAAGATCGACAAAATAAATAATATACACAAAATAACAATGTAATAACATATACACATAAAAAAAAAAAAATGATCTACAAAATACCTAAGATATACAAAAATAGCAATATAATAATGACACAAACAACAAGTGGTGGCACAGTTAGCATCGCGGGAACTGCGACAGAGACTGACTTGTAAGAAGGAGAAGGACTGGAATTAGACTGTGACTAGCTGGTTGGCTGGTGGCATGGGTGGGAGACGTAGGCGTCAGAGTTAGGACAATCAGGGCAAGGGCTGGAGGTCTAATTGCACCCACCGAGGGAATGCAGATAATGCTGTGCCCTGCCCCTCGAGTACATAAGACCCTCCCTTGTTTATTCCACACTCCTGTAATTACGGCAAGTAAATATGAAAATTCGCAGCAAAATACGACCAAAGAGGAAAAAAGAATCTGGAGGAGTGAAAATTTTGGGGGAAGACTTGCAGTGAGGAGGAGGAGGAGGAGGAGAGGAGAGGAGGAGGAGAAAAAGGAGAAGGAAAAGGATAAGAAGAAAGAGAAGGAGGAGGAGGAAGAGGAGGAGCGACTGGTGGAGGAGGAAGAGGAGGAGCGACTTGTGGAGGAGTTGTGAAGAGCAGTATTTTAAAGAGGAGGAGGAGAACAAAATTATGGCAGTTTTGGTATATAGCGAAACTTAGTGGCCATGAAAATGTTATGATGGAAGTGACAAAGGAATGCCAGAGAGAGAGAGAGAGAGAGAGAGAGAGAGAGAGAGAGAGAGAGAGAGAGAGAGAGAGAGAGAGAGAGAGAGAGAGAGAGAGAGAGAGAGAGAGAGAGAGAAGGAACCCCACAAATACAAGAATAAATAGGACCACCATTTTCCTCAAGCAGAGACAAATAATATGAAAAGAATTTTTGAAATGCCCAACATTATTTGAAGATGGCAGATTACAATGAGAGAGAGAGAGAGAGAGAGAGAGAGAGAGAGAGAGAGAGAGAGAGAGGACGACATCAGCCCGCGGCTCCTCAAACGTTGCGCCAGTGAGCTGTCAGGTCCTCTCACCAGCGTCTTCAGGGCCTGCCTGATGGAGCACAGGTGGCCCTCTATATGGAAGGAGGCGCGAGTGGTACCAGCCCACAAGAAGAACTCAAAGTCTGAGCCCAGCAACTACAGACCCATCTCGCTGCTCTCCGTGGTGGGCAAGTTGCTGGAGCAGGTGGTGGCAGGTGTCATCTGTCATCACCTGAGTGAGCACCGCCTCCTCTCAGACAGACAGTTCGGCTTCCGGCCTGGCCGCTCAACAGCGGACCTCCTCACCCTCCTCTCCCAAGGCTGGCAGGATGCCCTGGACGAAGGTCTGGATACTCTTGTGGTGGCCCTGGACATTGCTGGGGCCTTTGATAGGGTCTGGCACGTGGGGCTTGTAAAAAAGCTTTGCGCCAAGGGTATCCAGGGCAACCTCCTTGCACTGCTCGAGGACTACCTCCAGGGAGAACCCTCCGGGTAGTCATCAATGGACAGGCATCCCAGCCGTTACCTATACAGGCCTCAGTTCCACAGGGTTCAGTGTTGGGCCCGATCCTGTGGAACATATACATCGATGACCTCCTGCGGCAAATCCCGACTCTGCTTGCATACGCCGACGACTGCAATCTCTCCCGCTCCTACTGCCGCTCCGACAGTCAGCGAGCCGTTAGAGAGCTAAATAGGCAGCTCAGGCTGGTGATGGAGTGGGGAGAGGCGTGGCAAGTCAGCTTCGCTCCAGAAAAGACGCAGGCCATGGTCATCTCACGGTCCCCAGCTGCCTCCCCAGCCGTCTCAGGCTGTCTGATTTTTGGAGGCCAGACACTTCCCCTCCAGGAACACGTCAAGTTGCTGGGAGTGACAGTGGACTGTGGCCTGCGCTTTGACCGCCATGTTGCTGCTGTTGCCCACCAGGTCTCCCAGCGAGTCTCTGCACTGCGTCGGATGTCAGGAAACCTCGACTCCCGGGGCATCCTCACACTGTACAAGGCTCAGATACGGCCTTGTATGGAGTACAGTGCCTTGTCCTGGATGTCGAGTGCCCCCACCCACTTGCAGAGACTGGAT
>NC_087160.1:29566931-29576931 GCF_035594125.1 Scylla paramamosain
TGTGTGTGTGTGTGTGTGTGTGTGTGTGTGTGTGTAACATGAAACACAAAGGAGTCCTCTCGCCTTGACACATGAGGTGAGAACATAAAAGAAAACTCAAATAAATACAAATAATTAGCATGAAACAAGGGCAGAGGCATAAGCCCGAGGACGACCCTCAGCACACACACAGCGGCAAGTCGTCCCTGCAGCAACAATTACACAGTTCAAGCGGGTAATGTCAGGTAGATTATACCTGGAGCAATTAAGCAATTAAAACACCAACTTGTTTATGGCGCAGATGTGACGACGAAGTTGTGCACGGTAAAAAATAGACTATATACGTGGAACTTACTTTTAAAAAAGAGGATGTGAGGGGAGAGAGAGAGAGAGAGAGAGAGAGAGAGAGAGAGAGAGAGAGAGAGAGAGAGAGAGAGAGAGAGAGAGAGAGAGAGAGAGGGGAAGGGACGTGGGAAGGGACGCGTGGGCCACCAACCGCTCCACCACTGCAACGAGAAAACTTGATGGGGAAAAAAGATGCGTCCCATTGATAGTAAAATGGGAGCAAGGGAGGAGGTCACGATGAGCTGGGCTCTTCAGGGTGGTCCTGTTCTGGGGGGAGAGTCACCCTTTTTGTTGGCGCGGAGGCCGCCTGGGGAAGGAGCAGATGTAAAGATTCAAACAGCGCAGCCACAGCGCAGACAGCACACACCTGTCCTTCTCTGATGTCCAGAGTTCATGGGGCTGCGTGGTTCTCTCACACAGCCATGTTCAGTATCAAATGAATAGTCAAGGAACATATAACACTCACTTATACTGTGTTTGTTTTCTCTCAATCTCGAAACCTCGGAACTTCTTAGAATCTCTCAGGTTTCATAAGTCTGTTAGCAGCTCAGAGAACTTAAAATTGAAGGGAAACGCAAAACACAGAGCAAGTGAATGTTGCATGTTACTCGACTTCTGACCTTGAGTGCACAATGATTAGCTTCTGAGTTGGATTCTAGTTCACGGTAGTATATAGATGGAAGTGGTAGCGCTCTTCCGTAACCCTAATCGGCGCCACATGACTATAATTCAATGATAGGAATCTATGAGGAGTGGCATTTTGTGGGTAGGAGTGGTAGCGTTCTTTCGTAATCCTAACCGGAGCCACATGATCAGACTGTTGAGGCACCATAACTCAATCTTGCAAAAAAAGAAAAAACACTTCAAGCCTGTACTTCCGTCCACTCAACTCTCTTCTCATTGTATTTGCTTCATCCACTCTCCTCTGATTGAATATTCCTGGCACACTCTGTTCTTAAGCAGTTTCTCTTATTCTCTCCCCTTTTACAGCGTTTTCTTTTGTTCACTCTCCTTCCACGCGAGTTCCTTTGTTCACTCCCCTGTTCTATTTCTTTTTGTATTCACTTTCTTTGCTTCACCTTCCTTATCGAGCATTTATTTACCGCATTTTCTTCACCCCGCATCTTTTAACTACCTTTCCTTAACTCGCTATCTTATCAGCAAACTACACGATTGAAGGGGAAAACACGTCAGGAAGCAGTAAACAAAGTGTATCAGGAGGATCGCTGCTTGTGCGATCCTCGTACAGTGGCGGCGATGATATGCACGTCTCTTGGTCTCATTGGAGAGAAGAAAAAAGAAAAAGTGAAAAGAAGTAGGACAAGCGAGGGAAGTCAGTCAGGTATACTAATATACTTCAGACACCTGGTGGGGAGGCTCGAGGTCAAGTTACCAGCTTAATCTTTATGATTTCTCCCTAAGTAACACTAGAGAAGGTCACTTTTCAAATGTCTTGCTTTGGACAATATTATGAAACACTTCTGCGCATCACCTCCACTATATTCAAAAACACTCTAGTTGAAATTTTTAAGGGTGTTTCATTATGGTTCTAGTGACAGATTAACAAGATTTCTACATTATTAACTGGAGAAAACACTTGAAAACCCGGTTAATCATCTCTATTACCTTTAAAAATAGTCGTGAGAAGAGAGCAAACCATTTCAGAATACGGGCCATTCTCACGTGTATGTAGGTCGATGTGACCCCCGACTGGCTGAGGGAGAGAGGACACGCTGGAGACAGGACAGGGGAGGTCGCACGAACCTCTATAAGCCTCACTGCTATAAAAGGGAAGCCACAAACTGTCGTACTCCAACAGAGGGAGATGAAGGAAGGCGTGGCAGCAACGTCCCGTCTCCCTCACCTCCCGTAAAAAAAAAAAAAAAAGGCGGGGAGGGAAAATAGAAATCCACGTGAAAGTCCAAAATAAATAAATGCAAAACCGAAACTAAAGAAAAAAACTTTGATGTTGGAAAGAAAGAATACGCGACCGAAAATTAAATTACAGATGATGAAGCGAACTGAAACTGAAAAACGTGATGGCAAGAGAGAGAGAGAGAGAGAGAGAGAGAGAGAGAGAAACTCGGTCACAACACAATTAACAAAAAAATCTGAAATATTTAAACTAAACTAAACGTGAGAAAAGAAAATGAAAAAAAAAATCAAGCGACAGAACAAAAAGGCAACAAAGTAACACACAGAAAAAAAAAAAAAAGGGCGGGGGGAGAAAAGAAACATACAGGGAAGCAGGAATGTGTCGAAGTGATTGCGGGACATTTTTCTCTTTGCGCTGCGTCTAAGCACAAGCTTCTTCTGTGAGAGGAAGAGGAAGAGGGAAGAGGAAGAGGAAGAGGAAGAGGGGGAGGAGAAGGAGGAGGAGGAGGAGGAGGAGGAGGAGGAGGAGGAGGAGGAGGAGGAGGAGGAGGAGGAGGAGGAGGAGGAGGAGGAGGAGGAGGAGGAGGAGGAGGACTGAGGAAAGGGGAACAGGGAGTAATGGAGTGGAAGGAGGGCAGGAAGGGAACGTGAAATATACAGAAAGGAGAGAGAGAGAGGCGTGAAAGAAGAAGAACACAGAACATATGATGGGGAGGCGGGGAGAGAGAGAGAGAGAGAGAGAGAGAGAGAGAGAGAGAGAGAGAGAGAGAGAGAGAGAGAGAGAGAGAGAGAGAGAGAGAGAGAGAGAGAGAGAGAGAGAGAGAGAGAGAGAGAGAGAGAGAGAGAGACCTACATATACACGTGCTATAACCCAACTTCCGGCAGTGAGAAAGAAAAATACTGTTTCATTTTGGCTCCAGTTCCGTCACTTTTGTGCTCATAAATGTCGGCTGACTTGGCGAGACCCTAAGGCGAACTGCAGACGGTATAAGAAGAAGTAGTAGTAGTAGTAGTAGTAGTAGTAGTAGTAGTAGTAGTAGTAGTAGTAGTAGTAGTAGTAGTAGTAGTAGTAGTAGTAGTAACACAAGCACCAACAGTAAATTCAGGTGGAAAAAAAAAATCCATCTGAAATAATCAAGCTGGGCACGTCATCTGATAAACTCGCCAACTCACGCACACCAGATCCATACAAGAACATAAAGCTAAAAAATACGAATCAGAACAAAAAGTAATAAAAAAAGAATACTAATAATGAGCACCTACACTTCCTACCTGTCCTTCTTCTTTCCCAGTCTGCCCTTCCCTTCCTCCCTCTTCTCTCTCTTCCTCACCTTCCTCTGCTACCTCACTCACCTGGTATCTTAATTAACCAACGTCCCGCAACAGGTAAATATAAAAATAGCCACATTAAGAAAACAATGCAGCCAGGAACACGTCTCTCTCTCTCTCTCTCTCTCCTCTCTCTCTCTCTCTCTCTCTCTCTCTCTCTCTCTCTCTCTCTCTCCTCTCTCTCTGGGTGGTGGTAGTGTAAACAAACGCACCGAGGAGCTCCTATTTTCAACCCAATAGACGGGAAAACTAAAGGGTCCAGGAAGCAACGACTTAGACCAAAGGTGTGTGATTATAAGAAGAATCGTTGGTGCTAAGATAGAGTTAAGGGGTTTTTGGACTTTGTCATAATTTAAGGCCAAAAAATTCGGAGCTGAGTACCACTCCCCCCTTGACCGGCGGGCCATTTTCCGCGCATGCGCAGTACACCCTGACAACACCTGAGCGTCCTTAGCAACCACCCTTAACTTAATTTACACCACCTCGGTAAACCACCACTCATCATATATTTGAAAATGGCTGAGAATCTACAAAACAATTCTCAAAGCCTTGAAGCTCAGGTAACTGATGAGCCTGACATATTAGAGGATAATACTACAGCACCAACAGCACAACCCACAGCGATAACAGAAGAGCCACCACCGCTATCACCTCAAACGCAGGCTGTGGGTAGAGGCATCCCCTGAGTTACCAACTAGGGATTTTTTAAACAAACATTTTCGTAAGCCAGACCTGCAAAAAAGATGCCGTGAATTGGGTCTTGCAAATGTTTGGACAAGTAGCAAAAGCCAACTCATTGATTATGATCATTGAAAAGTCACGGCCACCTTCTAACGATATCGTGAATGATGAAGTGCACACACCACCCTCACCCAGCCACTCACCGCCTGCACCCCTTCGGACTAGACAGAGTCTTCCCTCTGACACCCCGCAGCAGGTTAACCTAGACCATGGCGGGCTGGACATACCCGATATCAGTAGAAAAATCGGGATAATTATGACCAAGCTAGAAATTAAAGATACTGAAATTGACTTGCTGAATACTGAAATAAAAACTGCATACCCACACGATCCAACAACTCCAGAACCGTATCGCTGAGTTGGAACAGCATCACTGTGGTCGTGAAGCACGTCCATCCCACACCAGGAACACGCTCTACACCTAACAACTGCCTCCTCCTTGGAGATACGAATTTACGAGCAATTTTACGTTCCGATCTCCAAAACAATTGCCAGATAAGGACCATCTTCGAAGCAAATATGGATTTACTAAGATGCTGGATAAATGAAAAATTAAGTAATATTCCATCTCAGTGTATATTATACAACGGAATCACAGATATACTTGAAGAGAAATCACCACCAACAATACTGAACAACTTAAGTTTGCTGATTGCTGAATTGAAGGAGAGAAACAATGAAATGAAAGTACATGTCTGTCAGATTGTGTCCCCTCCTGGTTCACATGAAATACAGGCAAAAGTACAAGATTATAATGAACAACTACTTAAGTGGGGTGAAGCCAACAGCATAAACATAATCAGAACGGCTCCTTCTTTTACACTGAGCACAGGTGAGATAGATGATTTCTGTTTCGAGACGAAAATCAGTCCATATCCCACGCTAAATAGACTGGGAGCAGTCAAGTTGCTCAATACCATTAAACGGGAATGTCCAGACTTCCATATCTGCAATAACTGGGAGGAAATCAAGAAAAGTATAAATACACAAACTTCACAACGCAATGCAAGAAATAGATACATGGATCACAATAACCTCAGATCAGTCAATCAAGAATCTGTCCAGAACGCTGGCTCTTGTGGCCGGCCAACCTATGCAGATATGGTTTCCCTACGCTCTCACAGCAAAGCAACACAGAAAGGACATCCATATACTCAAACGTCTTATAGAGCTTCCCATCAGTCTCTTACTGCTCCTAAACCACGAGATCCTTTCCATATCACACCTGCTAATATATTGGCAAGAGAACATGAGGCAGACTGGAGCAGCGAAGAGGATACACTCAGGCCCGATCTGCCCGATGCAGCCCCGAGGAGAACGCTGGAGGACAGACATCATACAGCCCATTATCAAGCTCGCAGCAATACCCTACGACTGGATAGACGGAATAGAAACCACCCAGTGCAGAAATACGCAAGTGCCCCGGTATATGAGTCTCAGGAAATGTATGGTTTCAGAAGGGAAAGAAACCGATATGCTAATGAGTGTACCCCGGTGTCTGGAACACAGAACGTGCATAGTGATAACTCATACGGTTACAGAAATGAGAGAGATAGATATGCTAATGAGTGTACCCCGGTGTCTGAAACACAGAACGTGCATAGTGATAACTCATACGGTTACAGAAACGAGAGAAATAGATATGCTAATCAGAGAAGTAAAACAGGGTGTTACAATTGCGGCGAATACAACCATATTCAAAGAAATTGTAGGTTTGACCACAAACTCTTATGTAGCAATTGTCAACGTTTCGGTCATAAGAGCCGCTTATGTCAACAATATAGGGCATAGGATGATGGCGAAGAAGCCTCTGCCGTTGTTGAAATAAAGGAATTTAGAAAAGATTTACTAACGGTGGAACACATTAACGCACAATCACTATTATCGAGTTTGGATGAGGTGAAATTATTGATAATAGATAGAAAAATCGATGTTTTATGTGTGAGTGAAACATGGCTTCAAGCAAACACCCCAGATAGCTATGTAGAAATTCCTAATTACAAGATCTTTAGATGTGACAATGGCCGAGGAGCCGGGGTGTGCATATATGTCCATTGTGCCCTCAATCCCTCTGTCATTAAATTAGATGTACCAAGGACGACAGGCGTGGAGGATGTGTGGGTAAAAATACAGTACAGGAAATGGCCGGCCATCATCATTGGTTGTGTATATAGACATCCCAAGGCCTTAGCCACTTCATTTGATTACATTCAAGACATTTTTAGGATGGTATGTTTACGTGACAAAAGTGTCTTCATCCTAGGAGATTTTAATGACGACATAATGACAATGGGCAATAAAATCAGTAAGGTGATAAAAAACAACAAGTTGACACAAATAATAGATAAACCCACAAGAACAACATCAACATCAGCCACGTTACTAGACCTCATAATAACTAATAAACCTGATGTCATTTTATCACAAGATGTTGTTCCTCAAGTCATAGCTGACCATGACCTAATATCAGTTGCTTTAAATGTAAGGAAACCCAGAAAATTGCTTGAGGTAAAAACGTTTCGTAATTTGAAGAACTATGATAAAGACACTTTTGCTCGCTTCTTCTTGACAATGTTCTGATTTTGAATAATATATTTTTAACTGACGATGTCAACAAACAAGTAGAAATTTTTAATGATGTTTTTATTAATTGTCTTAATATATGTGCCCCTACTGTAACTAGAGCAGTGAAAGGAAGACCAACACCATGGATGAATGACGGTATACGTGAGGCAATGGAGGAACGTAATAACTTGCAAAGAGAGTTTAAAATCGACACAAGTAATTCGCGGTTACGGGAACGTTATAAGACAGTAAAGAAACGCGTCAAGCAACTAATTAATAAAACAAAGATGGATCACTACCTCAATCGCTTTAAAGACAACAAAGGGAACACTTCGGCTACGTGGAACATCATTAAAGAAATTATCCCTAGTCAGAAAAATAATCACAATTCCTATAATTTTGAAAACGTAAAAGAGAAAGCCGAAGAGTTCACTAATTTCTTTTCTGGTATTGGTGAATCCACTTTTAAACGCTCACAGAAAGAACTAACTGATGATGGTAAATCTGTTGGCCAGCTTCCTGAACCTAATATTAGTACTGTCTCTACTTTTAGACCAGAACCAGTAGATATTAACACCATAATATTAACAGTTAAAGATCTCAATACAACCAGCTCTGTCGGCTCTGATGGTATCGGGTTACGGTTTCTCCGAGACGCGCTGTGTGTCATAGTTCCCTTCCTTACGTGTATGGTCAACACATCCTTGGTGACGGGGGTGTTCCCTGAGGCCTGGAAACACGCCTTGGTCGTCCCAATATATAAGAACGGTGACTCTGATAGTGTGAATAATTACAGACCAGTATCTATACTACCTATCATATCTAAAGTACTGGAAAAAATTGTTGCTAAACAGCTGTCATTTTACTTAGAATCTAATAGTTTATTGTCTAAGAGTCAACATGGCTTTCGACCCAAACTATCTACTGAAACGGCCCTCACTAGCGTCACAGATGCATTGTATGCAAATATGGACAACAAGAAAGTATCTCTGTTAACCTTGTGTGACCTCTCCAAAGCATTTGACACAGTCAACCATAAATTCCTTCTAAATAAGTGCTCTCTATTAAATATTGACTGCTTTTGGTTTGATAATTATTTGATGAATAGAAGTATGTCAGTTCGTCTAGAAAACAATATATCTAAAAAGAAAACTACTTGCTATGGGGTCCCACAAGGCTCGATCCTGGGACCAATTTTATTTGGCATCTATGTCAATGACTTATATGAACATGTTGATTGTTTCCTGATACAATATGCTGACGACACACAATTTTTGCATTCGGGAACTATTGAAGATATTAATCAAATTGTGAAATACACTGAGGACACTCATGAGAAATGTCGAGATTATTTTTTGAAAAATGGTTTGATGTTCAACTCCTCTAAAACTCAGTGTATTTTTATAGGAAACAGTCAGCTATTATCTAAAATTCCACCTACCACAACGATCAACTTTAATGGGAACATCATATACCCAAGTAAACACGTAAAAAACTTAGGAGTCTATATTGACCGCTTTATGCTCTTTGATGTCCATACTAATGAGTTAAATAAGAAAGCTATTGGTATTTTAATGTATATCAGCAGAATAGGTGACAGCTTAGATAAACAAACCAGGGTCATTATTGTACAGACACTCGTTCTTAGCTTAATTGAGTATTGCATTAGGATATGGGGAACTGCAAGTGACACTGTAATATCTAATGTGCAGAAAGTGCAAAATTTTGCAGCAAGGGTTGCAGTGGGAGGAGTAAGGAAATATGATCATATATCTCCATTTATCAGGGAACTGAAATGGCTAAAAATAAAGCAGAAACATGTATTTCAAGTAGGTATAACTATTTTTAAAGCTTTACGAGGATTTTACCCAGAATGGTTTTTATCATTAAGCAGTAGACAAGCTGTTACTAGCAGCATCACCAGACAGAGGCACAGCCTGTACGTGCCACACACAAAAACACACAGTGGAGACAGGCGCACTGCTGTACGAGGAGCCAAGCTGTGGAACGCGCTCCCACCTCACCTAACCCAGGCACCCTCTCTTAACACTTTTAAGGCTAGAATTGAGAAATTTCTGCTAACAGATAATGTTTAAGCCAGACTGAGGATTTTATCGTCATCTTTTCAAGAAAATTTTACTCGCTAATATATCTCTATTTTATACTTTTATCATATTTTATTGTATTTTTATTTTATTTTTATTTTTATTTTATATGTATGTTTTTGTGCATGTGTAGTATGTGTGTTTCTTTTATTGTGACTTTTTACCTTTGGGATTTAATGGTAAACAATTTATCAAATCTTTTACATTAATATATAATAGTTGTAAGAGACTTATGTATCTGAATGTATTGTGATTGATGTGTCTATCGTAATTACTAAATATCTATTGTAACCTGAGTAATAACCACTTTGGTGGATAATAAACAAATCTGAATCTGAATCTGAATCTCTCTCTCTCTCTCTCTCTCTCTCTTCTCATCTCTTCATTCATTTACATTACTTATTTCCATTTTTCTCGTCTTACCTTTCAATCTGCATTCCCTTCTTCCTTCCTTCCTTCTTTTCTTCCTTCCTCCCTTTCCTCCTCCTCCCTCTTCTCTTCCTTCTCTTACTCGCCTATCTCTCACCCCATCAACCTTTCCACAGATAAAATTAAGCAGTAAGAGAGCCCGCCGCTCAACACGCTGTCCCCCCCACTCGCCCCCCCACCGGACCCGAGAATCCCCTCCGCCTCGTCTCTCATCTCAAATACACCTTTCCGACGCCTTAAGTGGCCCACACGCACCTAAGGACCGCACACACACACACACACACACACACACACACACACACACACACAAAGAGGATAAGCACTATTTTCTCTCTCTCTCTCTCTCTCTCTCTCTCTCTCTCTCTCTCTCTCTCTCTCTCTCTCTCTCTCTCTCTCTCTCTCTCTCTCTCTCTCTCTCATCTCTTCTTCACTCTCTTCTCACCTTAATTTTCTTTTACTTTTCCTTTATTCCGCTTTTCATTCAATCTCATCTACTAATGTTTATTCCCCCCCTCCTCCTCCTCCTCCTTCTCCTATTCCTTCTTCTCCTCTTCCTCCTCCTCCTCCTCCTCCTCCTCTTCCCCCTCTTTCCCTAGACGTAAAATTAGGCAATGACCTAAATTCTGAAAAAT
>NC_087160.1:29579431-29581931 GCF_035594125.1 Scylla paramamosain
TATGTATGTATGTATGGATGGATGGATGGATGTATGCATGCATGAACGTATATATGAATATTCGTTCCTGCATGACTTTGTATGACATTTAGAGCGGCTGCGTGAATGTCCAACTGAAGAGAAATGCAAGGAGTCCAACGCCAGCTATTTTTACACCAGTTAAGTAACAGTGTTCCCGTCATCGCCCACATATACTTTCCAAATAATGGCACTGACTGCACTGCAATACATAATTCATATTCCACAAGCCATCCAGGTGCCCAGATACAAAATACCAAAATATTACATAAGAAGTTCAGAGACCACAGGAACTCCATGACGTGCTGAAGACTGCCAGTTTTGTAATCTTTCTGGTCTTCATGTCTCGTTCTCTACACAGGAAGAAAAAATAGTGAATGTTCGCCGCCATCAGAGCGTGAGAACGTAATATCAGACCCAGAGGATCCCACTCCAAGGCGGCCAACACAAACACCCCAACTATTCGGGCAAAAAATCATATTAAGGGAGGAAAGGAACACGAGCCCCCAATCTTACAGACCCGGCACACTCCAAACTTTACATCGTATAGTGTTACACTGACTCACGAAAGCCTCGCACGCGTCTCTCTGGTTATGTCACACTGCAAGGTCCCCGCCCGCCGACAGCACCACCACCACCAACACTACTCAAAACCACCCAGCGGATGTATATAAGTGGGATTAAATTTTATTACCCAGAAATTGATAAACTATGAAACATTACACTCATAAACATTCATGGTCCATATAGGGCAACAGTGACTCAGAATGGAAAGCAATACATAAAAAATGACACTCGTAAAATACATACATGTTTTAACTTAATGTAATGGAGACTTATCGAAATATTAAACAAATAAAATCATCTGAAACTCTTACGACAACAAAACAAAAGCTTACATCCACACAGCTCAAGCTCACAGGAATCCAAAGAGGAATTCCACTCCGTGATCTTCACTATCCAACCTTCTTAGGAATGCCAAGACGATAGCTCTTTTCCCACGGCGATCGTATTAGCGAAGCGTGGCTGGGCCCGGTCTCGGCCTACCACCACGCAAGGGGCCACAAGCACATGACCCACGTCGCGCACTTCACATACCAAGACCTCAAGACCTCTCTCTCCTCAGGCTGACATTTGGAAATCAATATTTACAAGAGAAATAATATGTAACTCATAACTCTTATGCATGACCATTTTGCAATTAGCTGTAATTTATTACGAGTCAAAAGGATTCACTATATTGTCATCTACTTTTTTTATGCTTTTTTTTTTATTATTCTTATTTATTTTTTTTTCTTTTTATGTAAGAGGGTACTAAGCTAAGACTACAAAAAAAAGACCCACTGACAAAATAGGTACTCAGTGATGGGGACAAGACTGGACGGTGTGAACATAACTTGCGTAACTCTTACGCGGATAATACCAAAATGCAATATTTACACAAGAGGAAAAGTAAATACAGTCAAATAAAAAAAATAAATAAAAAACATAAAAATCACGAGCACCCGAACGCCACCGAAGCGCATCGTTCCGACAAACTTGTTAATGTGAATGAATGTTGATGAATGTGAAGGCGTGACATTACGTGTGTGTGTGTGTGTGTGTGTGTGTGTGTGTGTGTGTGTGTGTGTGTGTGTGTGTGTGTGTGTGTGTGTGTGTCCATCAATATTCGAACGTGCCTGTGTGGAATTAATATGCTGATCCACGTCACAATTCATTAATCCTGCCGCCGAAACGAGAAACGCGAGATCAACAAATTCCGCGTCGATGGTCACTCTCTCCTGCGCCTCGGGGGAAGATGAACACATAAACCAAAGCGACGACGCAAAACTTAATAGTAATACGCCTCTTATTCTTATTTTCTCTTTTTTTCTTTCCCCCTTCCTTCCTTTTTGTTTCCTTCCCTCGCACTTCCGAAAAACAAGAGAGTACCACAGAATATGTCAGAAATATACCCTTCCTTTTCACTTCCTTTCCTTTCCATCTCTTCCCATGTCTTTCCTTCTCTCCTTTTGTTTCCTATCATTCCCTTCCCTTCTCTTCCTTATTCATTCCTTTCCCTTTATCTCCCTTCCTATTCTCTTAACCTTCCTTTCTTTACATTAACATTCCCATCCCTTGTTTCTCTTCGACTTTCTTCCCGTTCTTCCACACAGAACCAACAAACAGTAATGCGTCAAATAACCAAACAGACTCCTCTTCCATATTTCCCCACCACAAACAGAGCAAAGAACAAAATGTACATAACAGAGATAAAAATAAGACATTCCCTTACTTGTAACCTGAAGCTGTGTGGGGGCGGGTGAGGGTGATGCTACGGGCGTGATGAATGGTTACGCGGGGGTGTGGCTCCGGGCATGTCTCAGGGTAGGGTGTGGCGTGGACTTTATGGCCGTGGGGTCAGTCAGGGCGTTCCCTCGTGACCTTGGTGTGGCAGAGATGAAAAAACATGTATATATATATGAGATACCTGAATACAGAG
>NC_087160.1:29586931-29591931 GCF_035594125.1 Scylla paramamosain
AGACTGGAATGAGACAAAGATCACCGAGAGGAAAAAAAAAAAGGGAACTTGATCAAATTTGCGCTAATGAAATGCTCGTCTAATGAGATGGATCCCTGAAGACAATTCCTCCTTATCGCCATCTGTCTTGTCTTTCCTCCTCCTCTTCCTCCTCCTCCACCTCCTCCTCCTCTTCCTTCCCCTTCAGTTCCTCTTCCTACACATCATCTTCTCTTCTTCATCTACTCCTACACTTCGTTCTCATCTTTCTCCTCTATTATCTGCTCCTCATGCGTCTATTTTTGTTCCTTATTATCTGGTTCTTTCTTATCATCTTATTCCTTCTATTCTTAATTCTGTTTCTAATCTTAGTTCCCTCATATCTTTCATCCCCAGTTCGGCTTCTTCACCTCCTTCCCACGTCTCTATTACAGGTCTTTCTCCTCCAACTCTCTAATTCTCTCTCTCTCTCTCTCTCTCTCTCTCTCTCTCTCTCTCTCTCTCTCTCTCTCTCTCTCTCCTCCAAGTTCTTTCACATCTTCCCTCTAAAGTCCTTATTCTCCTCTCCTCCCCCTCCTCCTCTTCTGATCCTTCTTGTTCAGTTTTTTCTAATCTTCTTATTCTTGGCACTCTTTACCTTTACCGCCTTATTGTTCTCATTCTAATCCTTATTCTTCTTTATCCCCCTCACTCCACACTCTTTCTGATACTATTATCACTGTAATATTCACAGATACAATACCACGAATATTTTGGTGTGCACCGCTACTACAACTATCCGATTATGTGTCTCCGTGAGTCTCGCTTTGACGAATTTATTGATATGTGTGTGTATATCATGAGTAAGGTGCAGTTTTCCTAAGCTGTGTTCCTATTTGCATGTCTATCCACCTATGTTTGTCATCCATCTTTTTGTCTGTCCATCTGTCTATCTATCTATTTGTCTATCTGTCCATATATCTACCTATCTATCTATCTATCTATCTATGTATCTGTCTGTCTGTCTGTATGTCAATTTGCATCTTTCTGTCTGTGCACGTATGTATATCTGCAATGTGTGTACGTATGCGAGCATTCGAATATTTGTTTGAGTATTTTACATGAGTGTTTCTTTATTATGTAGCTAAGATGTTATGTGGTTTATTTATATATTTATTACATGGACATACGTTTCTATTTTTTTATTTTCTTACGCAGTCTACGTTCTCTCTCTCTCTCTCTCTCTCTCTCTCTCTCTCTCTCTCTCTCTCTCTCTCTCTCTCTCTCTCTCTCTCTCTCTCTCTCTCTCTCTCTCTCTCTTTTGTCAATAAAGGGATATCTGACAAAACTTAGAGAAACCTCAATAAGTAAAACTTGCGGAACTCTTGGCAGTGTAAAAGCCGATCCAGTGCACCAGGACAAGGAGCCGTTACCCACAAGAACTTTAACTGGGGCTGGAAAGTAATGCAGAGAAAATTTCGCCGAAGTAGTTGATTGATAGACTGGTGTAATTCAAAGCAAAGCGTCCAAAAATATTAAGCTACACAGAATGATACGATTATGAGCGACGCTGAAATTGATTGATGGGTTTAATATAAGATGGCGTACGTCGGAAATATGAAACTGCCAAGAATGATGAAGGATATAAGAGCCTAGCCAAAAGACTTACTGATTAATGGTAAATAAAACATTATAGCTGTAAAGAACGCATTATCATCTTCTTTAGTATCAAGGAGGCAAACTAAGGTCAACATCATCCTTAAGTGTCCCCTTCACCTTTCCAACGGCTCCATCTCACCCTCCAGCCACTTGATAACCTGTGAACTTTCCGCGGGTAGAGGAGGCACTAAAGGTAAAGGAGGTATTAAAAAAAGAAAACGCAGGAGAGCCGAATCTAGGAACACTTACTTCCCTTCCTCACCCTTAATGCACTCTGCCTATACCACGCCTCTAATACCACAACCTATTTATGTAAGTGCATGGGAAGAGTAAGTATACGTCTGGCTGTGTATGTGTACGTGGAGAGCAGGAACACACGGGTTAAGGAGTGAGGTACAGAGTGGTAATGGGGGTAAGGGACTAAATGGGGGTAATGATAAGGTAATGGTTATGAAGACGCTTCCCCTTAATCTTTCCCTCCCTTGACGTGACCTCCGCGGCGTTCAGGGGAAGAGGGACGGAAGGGAAGGTGGAAAGGTCATCGCTCACGTCACGGCTCGCCATCCCTTTCATTAGTGTCCCTCGCGTCACCTCGTACTTAATTAGCGGTAATTGCTGTCTAAATTTACCGCCATGTACTACGGTGACTACTACTACTACTACTACTACTACCAATACTGATGTTGCTGCTGCTACTGTTCTTACTGTTACTACTACTACTACTACTACTACTACTACTACTATACTACTACTACTACCATTACTACTACTGCATGACTAGCCGTAACTGCCGTCTAAATTTACCGTCATGTACTACGATTACTAATAATTCTCCTATCCCTATTTTTAATATTATTGCTAACACTTCTACTGCATAATAATAATAATAATAATAATAATAATAATAATAATGCTGTTACCACTACTACTACTACTACTACTACTACTACTACTACTACTGTACTACTACTACTACTAATACTAATACTAATACTAATACTAATACTACTACTACTACTATTACTACTACTAAATAATAATAATAATAATAATAATAATAATAATAATAATAATAATAATAATAAAAAATAATAATGCTACTCACTAATTCGTTTTCTGTCGTTTTCCTATCACTTTTTTACTAATTACATGATGATGATGATGATGATAATGATGATGATGGAAATTATATTGGTGGTAGTAGTAGTAGTAGTAGTAGTAGTAGTAGTAGTAGTAGTAGTAGTAGTAGTAGTAGTAGTAGTAGTAGTAGTAGTAGTAGTAGCAGCAGCAGTAGTAGCAGTAGGATAATAATAATAATAATAATAATAATAATAATAATAATAATAATAATAATAATAATAATAATAATAATAATATATTCATCACCACCAACAGTACTCCAATAATTAATTAGTCTGATTAATCAACACTGTTACCTCCCTTTACAGTACACACACACACACACACACACACACACACACACACACACACACACACACACACACACACACACACACACACACACACACACACACACACAATTTTTTGATATGTAGTCCCTGTTCAGTTCATCCAACAGTGATTAGGTAACTGGTGTAAGTCTGAAGTTGTGACCCGCTACTTAGAGTGGAGAAATGAACTACGGAAAAAATACATGAGGCGGTAGTATGTAGTAGTAGTAGTATCATTACACACACACCGAAACTCTCACTCCCGCTGCTCACTTCTAATTTGTAACTCTTTCCAGCAAATAATTTTCCTCTCACTTAACTCTCCCTCTCTGTCCTCCTCCCTGCTCATCATACTCTTGCTTTAAATACTGCCCCATTAAACCTTCACCTCCCCCTCCTCTCCTCACCCTTATTTTTCCCACACTAACCTTCCCACAACTCTCCATTCAGTGTTCCCCCAAAAAGCAGCCCTATTTTCCCCAATCCATCAACCCCAATTTCCCCCCAACATTTCCCTACTTTCTCGCATTTTCTCTTCCTTTCCCCAACTCTGTTACCACACCCGTAAGCTATTCAGTGGAATAAATCAATGAAACAATTGCGTAACGAAAAAGAAAAAGTCTCCCTTACATTTTACTTTCACCATTTAATCGTTTTCTTTGGCGTTTCCCATTCGTCAGTTCTTTCTTTCTATGTATGTCCTCTTCCTCCGTTCTTCCCTTTGTCTTTTCACAACAGTCTTCTTTCTCCCCCTCTTCCTTTTCCTCCTCCTCCAGAAACAGGTCACGTGGTACAGGGGCGATTAGTAATGAGGTCATAAGATAATCAGGTTATTTGGTACAAATTTTGACTAAGCCTCAGTCATGCAATGAACATCGGAACATTGAACTAAGATTATTTGGTACTTGAGTTATTATATTGGTCTCCATGCCGTCTAGGAGTGAAATATCTTAGCCACAGCGTTAACAGAGGATTCATCAACACCCGCACAACGCTCTCCCACCTATTACACACACACACACACGTGGACATGAAATGGCTGCAAATATTCTGGAGGTCCTGAAGCACGCTAGCATCATGTGTGAAGACTTAATCCGTGGGAACGACATTAATTAGTGGTGGGGTGAGATGTGGGAGGGCGAGGCGCCTCATTTATTAGTGTTATCTGCATGTGAGTCAACATAAATACTCATGCAATTCTAACGATGATGCATTGATGTGTGTTGAGAGAGAGAGAGAGAGAGAGAGAGAGAGAGAGAGAGAGAGAGAGAGAGAGAGAGAGAGAGAGAGAGAGAGAGAGAGAGAGAGAGAGAGAGAGAGAGAGAGAGAGAGAGAGAGAGATAGGATACAAGATAGAAATTTTCTCGCATTATTCCAAAACATTAGGTTTTACAGCAATGTTATTTTAGAACTATACTTATGAATTAGTAGAGATTCAGCCATTCTGATATCTGTTCACTACACTTCACTACATAGCATGCTATTTCACGAAATGAGCGGTGTCGTCTGCATATACTCAGTAACTCCACCTATTCAGCTAAAGATTAAGGAGTAACAACCGTGTTATTTTTATTTATTTTTTTTTTTTTTTTTATATATAAAAGCTGGTGTTCTTTAACATGTCTGCAAGAAAACAGCTCCTCTCAGCCTAACAACAAGACTCCATTAAGTTAATTTATAACGTTGTTTAAATTTAAAGATCGTTCGTGCAAATTTATTATCCCTCCAAGTGTCTAATAGTAGTGTTATTAGACACTGTCTTGTCGTCTTTACTTTTGTTTAAGTCACATATCCTTCCTCGGGGATGTCTAGGATATTCATAACTGTCTGTCCTGAGCTCTTGTTTCTCGAGTCTGACATTCTTTCTTTAACGTTTAGGTATTCTATTACTGTCCCTCTCCGCTCGTGTTCGTCTGAATCTTATATCCTTTC